>NW_017674779.1:70132-84930 GCF_001879085.1 Nicotiana attenuata | reverse complement strand
CGGACTCTCGTCACCTCGTAGCGTACGTAGCCCCCGCAAATAGGAGCACAAATCCAATTAATTCACCTATGGGGACAATTCCCTCTTACAAGGTTAGAAAGGAGACTCATCTCGCTTCGAAGTTCCATAACCGGCATTCCACGCCCTTCCGAAGACTCGAATCGATGCACAATGCTCCAAAACTAGCCAATAATTATGCAAAACCATTAGTATACGTTCAATTACTCCTAATGATCCAATTTATGACAATTCCTAACCCCGATCGAAAAGTTGACAAAAATGCCCTTGGGCCCACGTGCCCGGATTTCAAATTTTTTGAAGATAACGTTCGCTCATAACCTCACAAACTCAAAAATATAATTTACTCTTAATTTCATACTCAAAACCGTGGTAAAAATCCGAGAATATCAATTTTCTAGGTTTTCCCTCAAATCCCAAGTTTCTACCAATTTTCATGCTCAAATCCGTAACAAAACCATGTATTTAACTCACTAGGGGTGAAATTAACTTACCTCATGTTTGAATGATGAAATCTCTCTCTTGGAGCTCTCCAAAAATCGCCCAACTAGAGTAAAAATGGAGGAAAATGGCCAAGACCCCCGATTTTAAAGAACCTTACTGCCTCCAGCAATACCGCACCTGCGGTTACACGACCGCTTCTACCGTTCCGCAGGTGCGGCCCCTCTACCGCTCCTGCGGTTTCTCCCGGGCTCCCCTTTCCGCTTCTGCGCCTCAACACCCGCAGGTGCGGTCCCGCTTCTCCGGCGAGATGACCGCATCTACGGTCCTTCACCTCCAGCCCAAAATCGCATCTGCGACTCTTCTGGCCGCTTCTGCGGCTCCGCACCTGCGGCCAAATCCTCGCAGGTGCGGTTACACCAGATATCAGCTGCTTCAGCTATTCTCCCCAAGTCCAATTTAATCCGTTAACCACCCGGAATCCACCCGAGGCCCTCGGGACCCCAACCAATCATGCCAACCATTCCCAAAACATAATGCAGACCTGCTCGAGGCCTCAAATCATATCAAACAATGCCGAATTCACGAATCACACCCCAATCCGGACTTTATGAACTTTAGAACTTCAAATTTTTACATTCGATGCCAAAACATATCAAATCACGTCCGATTGACCTTAAATTTTGCACACAAGTCACATTCGACATTAGAGACCTACTCCAACTTCCGGAATTGGATTCCGACCCCGATATCAAAAAGTCCACTTCCGGTCAAACTTCTCAAAAACCTTCAAATTTCTATCTTTAGCCAAATGACTCCAAAATGACCCACAGACCTCCGAATTCTCTTCCGATCGCGCTCCCAACACCAGAATCACCATACGGAGCTTTTCCCAGACTCGAAATCCCAATCGGACATTGATAACACTGAAATGCACCTTAACCCAAACTTATGAAATTCTTCCAAAAATGCTAACTTCCACAATAGGTGCCGAAACGTCCCCGGGTCTTCCAAAACCTGATCCGGACATACGCTCAAGTCCAAAATCATCATACGAACCTGCTGGAACCTTCAAATCCTGTTTCCGAGGTCGTTTACTCAAAAGTCCAATCTTAGTCAATTCTTTCAACTTAAAGCTTCCGAAATGAGAATTCTCTTTCCAAATCAACTCCGAACTTCCCAGAGTTCAATTCCGACTGCGCGCACAAGTCATAACACCTGAAATGAAGCTGCTCATGGCCTCAGACTGCTGAACGACGCGCTAGGGCTCAAAACGACCGGTTGGGTCGTTACATCTGCCTTATATTCTTTCTTAACATCCTGTGAAACTTTAGAAGGTACTTTCTTTTTCTTAAACTTGTTGGACTTCACATTAAGTCCTTTACCAGCTCCTTAACCCACGAGGTTAATTGAATGACTCCTTTGTTTCTTAATTCGTGACTCCTCCTGAGTAAGCATACTGGACAATTCACTAACATTCCACTTGTCCTTAATAGTGTTATAGTTACTTTGAAAAGGTCCATACTCAAGAGGCAACGAGTTTAGAATAAACTGAACCAAGAAGGAGTCATCCACTTTCATCCCCAAGGTCTGAAGTCTTGCTGCAATGTTAGTCATCTCGATGATATGATTTTGTCGTGAGTTCAATCATTAGTGTACCAGCGAGTAGGGGTGTTCGTCGGCCGGTACGGTGCGGTATTTAGACATTTTTGTTCGGTATTTTCGGTGTTCGATTTTTTAAAATCTTATACCAATACCATACCTAATTAAATTCGGTATGGTTCGGTTTTTCTCCTTTTGGTTTCGGTTTATTCGGTTCGGTGACTTCGATTTATTCGGTTTGGATACTAACTAGTGCATAGAGCCATAGACTCTAATACTCTTAATTAAAGTACTCAAAAATACAAAACTAGAAATGTTTGTTGACAAAATTTTTGTCCAAAACTAGAAAATATCGACCCAAATAGAGAAAATTATATATAAAAGAATATTTGATCATAAGAAATGTCTTGTTACTTGTTTAGAGTTAATTGATGAACTTAGAGAATAAAGGAAAGTAAAATTTTAGATTTTTTATATTTATGTTATAATTGATAATATGTATTTTGTGTAATATAATATATATATTTCGGTACGGTATCAGTATTTCGGTATTTTATTTTAAAATACTAAATACCACACCTAATACCAATATTTTAAAAAACTTAAATCAAATACCATACCAAATACCAAAATACCGTATACCAAATACCAAAATTTTCGGTTTCGGTACGATAATTCGGTATTTACAAAATTATGCACAGGCCTACCAGCGAGAGACTTATCTGTAGAACGAAAATATTCTTCCACAAACTTCAGGTATTCCCTGATACTTTCTATCTGTGGAGTAGTACTCTTAATGTTATTGGCAATAGTCATTCGCATAAACATAAGGCTCAGCCTGTTAGAGCATTCCCATGTTTTATGGAAAGACTTCTCATCCGCACTACTCATATCAGTAATGGCAGAGGGCTTATCATTCAACAGAGTCAAGTTAAGATCCATTACACCTAAGTGAAACTGGACTTGTTCATGCCATTCAGAGAAGTTCAATCTGTTGAACACAGTAACAGAAGAAGCATGCGAATGAAGAGGAATTGCTGCAAAATAGATAATACATGCTCACAAATCAATATGGATTCAGTTAAACAATTAAATCATATCGTAATTCTCCTTTGGGTAAATACTACAACGCACTATCATAATTTAAATGTCATTTAGTCATTAATAGGCAATTAAATATTCTTAACCAAACATATAGGACATCTTTGGACAGACAATATATGTTTGACTAAGAATATTAAATTACCTCACTATATTCACTATTCATAGTATGATTGATCCACCTTTGAGTAAATCCTTAAGTTCTAGCAATAGTGAAAATTAATTTATCCATTTATTTTTGATTATAGGTATTTCATTAATTTCATGGATAAACTATAATTTTATGTATGCATATTTTTCATGAACATACTAGTTTGGCCACTTTGATGATTAACAAACTATATAAATATAATGCACACATAAATATCTAAAGATTTTATGCATGTGAATACTTTAACAGTCTAGTTCGATCACTTTGGTGACTAACAAACTATATTGAACATTAGTACATGCATAAAATACAAATATTATGTATGAGTATATTTTAACTATTCTACTTCGATCACTTTAATAATTAAAAAATTACTTAACTTTAATCACATACATTAATTAACAGTAGTAGCGGTATCAACTTAATAGCCCAAACATTAAAATTCTAGTCTAAAGAAACAAACAATAATTCTGGGGCCAATTTTATTTAACAGAACCACAATGAGCTAACTTGATAACAATATAAATGTCGTATATTAATCCCTAGACGGCACTGCAAATTTATTATCGTGCGGCGCCGCTTTTTCAATCATCAAACTAATATGTTGATTCTTTCATTGTTTAATATTACCACTATTTATTCCAACAGGTATATTGATCGGTTTCATCCCTACATCATTATAAAGTGGCAAGAGCGATCGATGCAGCTTTTGCCCGAGAAGGTCGGGATCGAATCCACAGGGAATTACAATAATGTTTGGAGTTGGATTTCTATCTAATCTAGCAGTGCGTAGTGCTCTTGATTACACTTCCAATCATATTTGTTTGTTTGTTACTTCTAATTTTATGTTAATGATATGCGAAACTAAGCTCAGTATGAATGCTTGTAAGGTTTTCTAAATGGTTAACGAGGCACTAGGGAAGTGACTTTCTCCTTGGTGAATACTTGACGGATTCTAGAGCCTAAGGCAAAGCTGTTATGTTTGGGATCGCGATATAGCCAATGCACGATACTACTTACTCTATACCTCTCGGTAGCTTGAGTGACTTTGGCCTAATTGACTTTCTCAAGACCAATTGGGTGTCAAAATTATGCAAGCAATGTAGGCTTTAGTCGGGTATTACTATCTCTAGATTTAACCCTTTAATTGGGGCTATCAATCTCTTGAATACGCCTCAATTCCTTGTTGAGCTGATTTTCCTAGACTAAAGCTCTCTTTCTCAAGAAGAGCCCAAGTCAAATAGGCACAAATTAGTGTTTGCAACCACTAATTCAACATAGATAACACAAATCATTCCAAATATCAACCACCCATAAATATTTAAGCCTTAGAACAAAAGACCCATCAAATACCCACACTAGGGTTGAGCCACAACCCTAGCTAATGGGTCTAGCTACTCATAATAATGGAAGAAATCAGATATTTAGATGAAGAATAACCCATAAAATATGATTACAAGCTAATATTTGAAGATTCAATGTTAAACCAGCTATAAAATTACTCAAAATAGACTAAAACCGCTGTTCACGTGCTCAGCTAAGATAAAGATACCTTAAAAATCTGAAAAAGAAGTATTTATAAAAAATACCCCTGACGGAGGTACCGCGGACCGCGGAAAATGCACCGCCGCCGCGGTGAGGCTTTTTGGCTTGACTTTTCATTCTCTGAATCTGGCCACCGCGGACCGCATAAAATGCACCGCGGCCGCGGTGGCTTCACCGCGGACCGCATAAAATGGACTACGGCCGCGGTGCCTTGAAACTACAAAAGTCCCGAGCTCTCTGAATCTCCTCTCTGCGGACCGCAACAAATGGTCTGCGGCGCGGTGAGGCTACTACGGCTGCAAAGAATCTTCCGTGGACCGCACTGCTTAAAACCCCCAGGATTGCACCTCTCTGAACTTCTCCACCGCGGACCGCACTAAATGGACCGCGACCGTGGTGGGTCTGTTGCAGCTGCAGTGGATTTTATGCTGCAGCAATGCTTTGATTTGTTCTTGGTATTTGTGCAGGTTTCACTCCTTTTTGAGCTGGTTTTGACTTCTTGTCACTTACTTGACCAAACCCTGCATACAGTACAACATGTAAGGCTTTGGACTTTTTGTATACATTTTTAATCCAAACTCAAGTAAAAAGGATTATAAAATGAACTAGAATTCCTAGTTATCATATATATCATGATATATCATTCTGACGCATATACTCATTTTGGCAGAACACGGTAAAATAGACTTGATTCATAAATTGCAGACAGAAGCACATATTCATAATTACTAACCCACAAAGTTATATTATTCTTTTGTATTTAATCATTCAATATGTACATAATTTAATGGTTCATCTTAGTAATAGAGAATAAGAGGCAGAACTCATTAAATCAAAGATTCCCTCAAATTTTTAGATTACTAGGTCATGGTGATTTCAATCGTGCTAGTAAACGAAGATTATCAGTTTAAATATCCATGCTCATGACATCACATATAAACATAAACATTAATTAATACCAGGATCTTGAACATGATAATCTTACATATAATCGATATAGAAAACATAACTAAAGCGGAAGCCAACATCACGAAGCGGAAGGCAACATCATGAAGCGGAAGCATTTATCGAAATTGGTTTCTCGCCCCTGGCCCTAACTTATGTTACCGCCGCCTTTAGTGATGGAAGAGATAAAATAAAATACGGTAACTCTAATGGGTGGAGAGATGACCAATTTATAGAGGTTCTCACCTAATTCGGTACGTCTATCAAGTAATCGATCGGACGGATGAGATTTGCTCATTAATCAAATATTAATTATGGGCCTTAAACCTATTGGGCCACCCATACATAAGAAAATCTTACATGGGAACCAACAGATAATATTAGATTAATTATATATATATATATATATATATATATATATATATATATATATATATATATATTATATTTGGCAGAAAAAATATAAATTCATGTGTACCATAAAAACGACCTAAATCCACCCCGGTAATGATGACATCATTTAATGAGTGACTTTCAGCAAATGTCATGCAGAAATAATCCAACAAGTTTTCATTAATTCACCACGTTCCCATAGAAGAAAAATTGATAAAGAAAGAATTAAGAACTTTGGTACTTTTTCCTCTTCTCACTTCTAACAAACAAATATTTATGGTAGGTCCATATGTTTAGTGATGTTTACATGTGTGGAATTTGTCGAGAGAAGTGGATCTAGTAAACTATAGTTAGCTAAGGGGGTTAAAAGGGAAGTTAGTTAACCTTATTAATGTGGTTAGTTAGGAATGTAGTGTCACGACCCTAATTCCAGACCCGGTCGTGATGGCGCCTCTCGTGAAGACAAGGCCAGCCGACACATTTTCAATTCAAAGTTAAACAGCTAAATAGCAATACAACAGGCTAAAACATAATTTAATAATGCTAAACATCGAATAATATCATAACAATGCGGAAGTACAACCTAAACACAGCCCAAATCGGAATGTCACTAGTCATGAGCATGTAGTGCAATTTGTCTAATCACATCAAGACCGAAATGTTCGGAAGATTTCAATAATGCATAAGGAGGAATAAAGAGGGAGAAAGCAGAGCCGCGATCGCCAGGCAGCTACCTTGCTAACTCCAATGACAACTGCCACCAAGCTCAGAAAATACCTGAATCTGCACATAAGGTGCAGTGAGTAAAATGAGTACTGCCAACTCAGTGAGTAATAATCATAAATAAAGACTGAGTGATAGGAAATCACGAAAAGAGCATCAACATGCTGTATAGAAGCAGTTTCAAAAGCCAGTAGAAAGTAATGAAGCTGTAAAATCCCATAAAACATCTTAGCTCAGTTTAAAACTTCTTTGAAAAAAGGACTTTTCAACAGTTACGCAAATGAATGCAGAACAACTAGTGCAGATAAGCACAGAAATTTGCCCCTCGGGCACAAATACACATTTAAACAAGTAAATGACAGGCAAATAAGAAAGATAAGCACATAAGGTTCGCCCCTCGGGCACAATGTCAACAAATCCGCCCCTCGGGCAATATCTCAGAACAGTACCAGCCCTTCGGGCAATCACATAGAATAATACCAGCCCCTCTGGCTATATCTCATATCACAATGGGTACCCGCGCTCACTGAGGGTGTGCAGACTCCTGGAGGGGCCCCTTTCGGCCCAAGCGCAATAACAAGCCATCTCGTGGCATAAATCTAGGTCCTCGGCCTCATATCAATCAAGCCACCTCGTGGCGTACATATCTCGGGCCTTCGGCCTCACATCAGTATCAGTGTATCACCGCTGCGGCGTGCAGCCCGACCCAAAAGATATCCTCACAACACAGGCCCTCAGCCTTACTCAGTCAAAAATCACATAAGCCTCTCGGGCAACAGTAAAATAGTGTTTCTCAGCCCAAAACATCATTTAAATATCATTTGAGTATTAAAACTGAGTGAACATGGCTGAGTTTTGAAAACAGTGGAAAATAACACGACTGAGTTCAAATGTAAAGTCAAAACAGTGAGGAAATATCAACAAAAATTCCCGAAGGGTTCAAATAGTTGGCACGAAGCCCAAATATAGCATTCAGCCAAATAATGATGATAACAAATAGATTTCAGTCAAATACGCGGTAAAATCATCAACCGGGACGGACCAAGTCAAAATCCCCAATAGTGTACGACCCCACGCTCGTCAACAAGCGTGTGTCTCACCTCAATATAGCACTACGATGTGCAATCCGGGGTTTCAAACCCTCAGAACATCATTTACAATTATTACTCACCTCGAACCGGCTAAATCTCTAGCTCGCAATGCCCTTTGCCCCTCGAATCGGCCCCACACGCGTCGAATCTATCCAAAATCAGAACGAGGACGTCAAAATATGCTAAGGGAACAAAGCCCAAGCAAAAACAATCAACAAAGGGCACAAATCCCGAAATTACCAAAACCCGAGCCCCGGGCCCACTTCTCAAAACTCATAAATTTTTACACCAATAGATTCCTTATCTCCCCACGAGTTCATATATATCAAAAGTTCTCTAATCCTACCTCAAATGGTCCTTCAAATCCCAATTCAAAAGTCCAATTTCTCAAGCCCTAGTTCTTCAATTTTTAGGCTTAGCTTTCGTGATTTTCTAGGTGGAATTCACATAGTAATCGAGCTTTTAGTCCAAGAAACTTACCTCCCAACGATTCCCCTTGAATCCCTCTTCAATCTCCTTCAAAAATCTCCAAAAACGAGCAGCTGTGGGTGAAATAAGCCCCAAAATCGCAGATAAGACGACTTAAAAACATTCTGCCCAGGCCTTAAATTCCTTCTTCGCGAATGCGGTCAAAGCCTCGCGTTCGCGAAGCACAAATGCGTTGACCAACTTTTACTCTTCGCGAACGCGATGCCTTACACAACCCACTCATCGCGAACACGTCCTCAACCTCGCGAACGCGATGCATCGCTTCGCCAACCTACGCGAACGCGACCCAGTCTCACGCGAACGCGATGCCTACCAATCCAGCTCTCTGCGAATGCGAAGCCTCTCTCGCGAACGCGAAGGCTAAATTCCAGGCCTTCCTCAATCCTTCTTCGCAAACGCGAGACTCCACTCGCGGACGCGAAGAGATAAATCTCTGCAACAGCTGAGCAGATTTTCCGCAATTTTTCAAACTTCAAAAATGATCCGAATGACCACCCCAAACTCACTCGAGACCCCCAGGACCTCAACCAAAGGCACTAACACATCCTAAAACCTTATTCAAACTTGTTACAATCATCAAAACACCTCAAACAACATCAAATCACCCAAAACACATCGGATTCAAGCCTAAGTTTCTAAAATCTTCTGAAATACGCTTTTGATCAAAAACCCAACCAAACCATGTCCGAATGACCTGAAATTTTGCACACACATCCCAAATCACATAACGAAGCTACTGCAACTCTCGGAATTCCATTCCGACCCTTATATAAAAAATCTCGCCTACCCACCGGAAATCGCGAAAATATCAACTTCGCCAATTCAAGCCTAAATCTACTCCGGACCTCCAAAACCCATTCCGATCACACTCCTAAGTCATAAATCACCTCTCGAAGCTAACCGAACCATCGGAACTCACATCCGAGCCCTTTAACACATAAGTCAACATCCAGTTGACTTTTCCAACTTAATCCTTCCTAAAAGAGACTAAGTGTCTCAAACTTCACCAAAACCAATCCGAATCCAATCCGACCAACCCGATACCTCAAACTAAGGATAAACAAGGCATAAAGAAGCAGAAATGGGGGAAACGGAGCGGTAACTCATGAGACAACTGGCCGGGTCGTCATATCCTCCCCAACTTAAACAAATATTCGTTCTCGAACGTGCCCAGAGTTGTTCCAAAAGCCAACCAATCGCTGAATAACCTTACCATGCATATACCCGGGGGTGATCCCACGTATCCCTATCTCATATAGGTCTGATAACATAAAACTGAAATTTCACCATCCAACCTAGCCCATAAACCTTAGAGCCACATTTTCACTCCTGAAATCATCCACAAGATCAGAATCTCACATCTATACTCTGAATAAGCCTGAACCAGCTGTAATAACCCATACCTGCAACCTCAGGTGCAATTACATGATATACCACCCAACTCAAACACTTGTAGCGATAACTTCTAATCACAGCAGCTGCACACAACAACCGAATACCGGTAAAAAACCTCTTATCAACTAAAGTCTCGTTCTAACACTGTCATATACTGCCAATGATAAATAAAATACACAGTAGCCATAACCATTTCTTAGATCAACCATTCATGAAGCCTCTTCTCCTTTGGCAAAAATCGTAGCAAATTTCTGAGCCGAACCTCGATATTATCCTTCCAACATGCTGAAATCGAATCCGTTGTATTCATTAAAGATTCCCACGATCTCATCTAATCCAACACAACTACTCTGGTGACATGACACCTCAATACAGACTAAAGCCACAACTTGCACAATACGCGCACCAATAAGCAACAGTCCGAACATACTCAAATCATGAAAATGACTCAAACGAAAGAGCTGTACCTCAAGTTCACCATGCGCAACTTGATGTCTGGAACCAAAGCAAATCATCACACCCACGGTGAAGCAAATAACATACACCATGCAGACCCGAAAGGACATAACCGATATGCCATTCACCGAGCAACACAGAAAGGTAACTCATAAACCTCCCCAGATTACTAATAAGCTCAATAATAATCGAACCACACATCCCTCAATAATGCAATCCGGAGCCAGCCAAGCCGACTCAAATTAGAACACGCATCCACATTGGCCTGCCAACGGACCTCTTATCAAGGAAACCCTGGAACTGCTCCCTCAACTCCTTTAACTCTGCAGGTGCCATACGATACGGGGTCCGACATCAAATCAATATCGAAATCAACAACCTTGGCCGATGACATGCCCGGCCACAAGAAACACATCCGAAACGTCCCTCACCACCAGAACTGAATCAATATGAGGAGCCTCTGCACTGACATCCATTACGAGAGCCCAAATAAGAAAGACAATCCTTCCCAGCCGTCCGCTGGTCTTCGAAATATGAAACCACTCTACCAAGAACATGATCCGTTGACCCTCGCTACTCAATCTGTGGCATTCCCGGCATAGCCAACAGCGCCGCCTTAGCACAATAGTCCAGAATAACACAACATGGAGACAACCAGTCTGAACCCAATACCACATCCAAAATCTAACATACTAAGCACAAAAGATCCGCTCAGGTCTCTAAACCCCGATAGTCACCACACAGTTTCGATACACACGACCCGCAATCACAATACAACCTGAATATGAGAACTTCCAGTCTCCAACTCCATATAGCACACGAATCACCATATCTGATCCCAATTCCGCTGTCTGAATACATACCACATCTTTAAGACCCAATCATTCCACGAGAGATACTCTAAAATTCCTCTGTGGCACCAAGCAAACTCGAATATCAGCAGTCGATCTAACGAGAAAGTGCCGCAATACTACCGAAGTACCATTAACTCAACCACATTGCTTTTTCTGAAACATATACCCTCGTCAATCACCCCAAATTAGCAATACCATTTCCTTAATCATCCGAATACCCTTTCTCTAATTATATGAAGCTCATTTATCTAATTGTCTGAAGCTACCGGCCTAAGAGTTTTATGACCTTCCGTTCAGAACTGAACTGCAACTTTACACACGCAAATCTCAATCCTCCACACATACCGCATATACCAATCCATCCTAAAATAACATGAGAATTTCATATCCCTTCCGAGCCACAAGCAACTATGTACTCAACCAACGAAGAACTTTCCATTGATCCCATTCAGAAGAAAATCACTACACATCCCCTGCTCCTCATGCCAGCAGAAAATATACATCTCTAGCCATGGTAGAAAACAACAAGAACTCTCCAACTCCCCTTTGCCCAAACAAGCCTGTCAGGAGTGAATCCTCCTAACTCAACCAACCTACGCAGGCCACTAAAACCCAAGAGCATTGCCGCGAAATACCTGTAGAAACTCATTACCTTGTAAACACCCAAAGAACTAATCATATCCTTACCATACCGATATGGCCTACTACCAAACTATCCCATCTATCCGAGCTCCCTTCTGATTTACCTTCACTTGATACTCCTTCTTGCTAAAACATCACATTTCCTGAACCCAAACTTACCACACGAGACCCAAGCATATTACCACACAGCCTAAGGCTCACAACCCACTGAATACTCCTTTAAATGTTCCCCAAAGCACCATATTCAAGATACCTACTCTAAAAGGACTTACTGCGAATCCAAAGTCATTACCTTTACCTTCCCGATACTGATATATAGAATCCCATAATTAATATAGAAAATACCACAAGTCTTGCCATCTTCCACTGAAAAACTCAATTTCTAGCCATTAGTACAACTTGAAAGCCTCCAATTATTGCATGTAAAATTTTGAACATAATAGGACCATTCTCTAGAGTCATCCACTCTACTCAAACCGCAGTTAGAATGATTAAACGAACCGAACAACCTGTGCTTCATTAGCAATCCGACACTGTAGAATGTGACCTCATTCCAACATGACCAAGCAACTTTCTACCCTATGCACCGAGCATTCCTTACCAACCACAACTCAAGTCATTCCCCGATTCTCGTACACCCATAAAGCATAACATAACCTTTATTAAAATTTCCTCTACTCGAGCCATAATGATTCACAAATACGCCTCGAACTGGAACCATTAGAGCATATAACCGTGCAATCAACTATTCAATAGCGGACTCCCCCACTTGGCTCGAAGCCATAGATCAAAACACGCACCATAACTCATAGCGCATATAATTTATTGCTGCCATAATACCATAGTGAGATTAACTCAATCCTTCACAAGCTCGTGGAACACAGACCCTCTGGTACTTCATATCTTCTGCAAATCTCGCATTTACTCTCGTAATAGTTAAATCCACTCTCTTAAGCGCCCCAAATTCAAATTACAACATATATCTTTCACTTGAAATTGAGATCTTCTAATCGACAACATAAGGATCGCACAAACTCAGAATATTCCGCAGGAGATAACCCACCTGCTTTGCCTCCAACTAACATTTCTATATACCTTCCACCGACATAAACTTTATGCAGTCACTTAGTCTTCCTGAGTCTGAACTCATACCACAACATGAAATTTACTTCACTCCAAACTAGGAAACATGAAAAGATTTTTCACGCACCCCTAACTCGGGGCTATACCTCAAATCAAGATGGAAATCAGGCACCTAATAGTTCTTTTATCCTCCAGTAGACCTTTCTCGTCGCTTCCAAATCATACGAATACATCTCGCAGCACTAACATTCTCATAGCCATCCAGCCGTCACTTCCATTAGTAGGGAAATACCGAACATATAAATTCAAAAGCACTTACTCACACAATCAGCACCTCGGTGCTCAAGCTATAGGCAAAAATCCGGCCTCGAGTCCTCCAGACTGGCCCAACATCAGCACATAGAGATCACATCTCGCCCCTCAATCAGGGAATCACAAGCCATCGATGCACATCTGATACTGAGCGCTCGTTCGCGCATACGAATGCGTGGAAGGAATTCAAAGTATTATATTCCAAGCTGAATCAAGGATGCACGATAAGAATTTCAAGAATGTGAAGTTTTCCTAAAGGTTCTGCGGCCTCTCAAGGATAAATACAGACGTCTCCGTACTGATCCGCGAGACTCTACTAAACCTGCTCATGACTCGTGAGACCTATGTAACCTAGGTTCTGATACCAACTTGTCACGACCCTAATCCCAGACCCGATCGTGATAGCGCCTCTCGTGAAGACAAGGCCAGCCGACACATTTCCAATTCGAAGTTAAACAGCTAAATAGCAATACAACAGGCTAAAACATAATTTAATAATGGTAAACATCGAATAATATCATAACAATGCGGAAGTACAACCTAAACACAGCCCAAATCGGGGTGTCACTAGTCATGAGCATCTACTGCAATTTGTCTAATCACATCAAGACCGAAATGGTCGGAAGATTTCAATAATGCATAAGGAGGAATAAAGAGGGAGAAAGCAGAGCCGCGATCGCCAGGCAGCTACCTTGCTAACTCCAATGACAACTGCCACCAAGCTCAGAAAATACCTGAATCTGCACACAAGGTGCAGTGAGTAAAATGAGTACTGCCAACTCAGTGAGTAATAATCATAAATAAAGACTGAGTGATAGGAAATCACGAAAAGAGCATCAACATGCTGTATAGAAGCAGTTTCAAAAGCCAGTAGAAAGTAATGAAGCTGTAAAATCCCATAAAACATCTTAGCTCAGTTTAAAACTTCTTTGAAAAAAGGACTTTTCAATAGTTATGCAAATGAATGCAGAACAACTAGTGCAGATAAGCACAGAAATCTGCCCCTCGGGCACAAATACACATTTAAACAAGTAAATGACAGGCAAATAAGAAAGATAAGCACATAAGGTTCGCCCCTCGGGCACAATGTCAACAAATCCGCCCCTCGGGCAATATCTCAGAACAGTACCAGCCCTTCGGGCAATCACATAGAATAATACCAGCCCCTCTGGCTATATCTCATATCACAATGGGTACCCGCGCTCACTGAGGGTGTGCAGACTCCTGGAGGGGCCCCTTTCGGCCCAAGCGCAATAACAAGCCATCTCGTGGCATAAATCTAGGTCCTCGGCCTCATATCAATCAAGCCACCTTGTGGCGTACATATCTCGGGCCTTCGGCCTCACATCAGTATCAGTGTATCACCGCTGCGGCGTGCAGCCCGACCCAAAAGATATCCTCACAACACAGGCCCTCGGCCTTACTCAGTCAAAAATCACATAAGCCTCTCGGGCAACAGTAAAATAGTGTTTCTCAGCCCAAAACATCATTTAAATATCATTTGAGTATTAAAACTGAGTGAACATGGCTGAGTTTTGAAAACAGTGGAAAATAACA
>NW_017674779.1:38958-69636 GCF_001879085.1 Nicotiana attenuata | reverse complement strand
CGACGACGCGACCCAGTCTCACGCGAACGCGATGCCTACCAATCCAGCTCTCTGCGAATGCGAAGCCTCTCTCGCGAACGCGAAGGCTAAATTCCAGGCCTTCCTCAATCCTTCTTCGCAAACGCGAGACTCCACTCGCGGACGCGAAGAGATAAATCTCTGCAACAGCTGAGCAGATTTTCCGCAATTTTTCAAACTTCAAAAATGATCCGAATGACCACCCCAAACTCACTCGAGACCCCCAGGACCTCAACCAAAGGCACTAACACATCCTAAAACCTTATTCAAACTTGTTACAATCATCAAAACACCTCAAACAACATCAAATCACCCAAAACACATCGGATTCAAGCCTAAGTTTCTAAAATCTTCTGAAATACGCTTTTGATCAAAAACCCAACCAAACCATGTCCGAATGACCTGAAATTTTGCACACACATCCCAAATCACATAACGAAGCTACTGCAACTCTCGAAATTCCATTCCGACCCTTATATAAAAAATCTCGCCTACCCACCGGAAATCGCGAAAATATCAACTTCGCCAATTCAAGCCTAAATCTACTCCGGACCTCCAAAACCCATTCCGATCACACTCCTAAGTCATAAATCACCTCTCGAAGCTAAACGAACCATCGAAACTCACATCCGAGCCCTTTAACACATAAGTCAACATCCGGTTGTATAGAAGCAGTTTCAAAAGCCAGTAGAAAGCAATGAAGCTGTAAAATCCCTTAGAACATCTTAGTTCAGTTTAAAACTTCTTTGAAAAAGGGACTTTTTTAACAGTTACGCAAATGAATGCAGATCAACTAGTGCAGATAAGCACAGAAATCCGCCCCTCGGGCACAAATACACATTTAAACAGGTAAATGACAGGAAAATAAGAAAGATAAGCACATAAGGTTCGCCCCTCGGGCACAATGTCAACAAATCCGCCCCTCGGGCAATATCTCAGAACAGTACCAGCCCCTCGGGCAATCACATAGAATAATACCAGCCCCTTGGGCTATATCTCACATCACAATGGGTACCCGCGCTCACTGGGGGTGTGCAGACTCCTGGAGGGGCCCCTTTCGGCCTAAGCGCAATAACAAGCCATCTCGTGGCATCAAATCTAGGGCCTCAGCCTCATATTAATTGTCATGACATGGATTTGCCACCCTCGGGAGTCGTGATGGCGTCTACTCGTAGAAGCTAAGCAAGCCACGAAATTATAAATTCTTAACTCTTTTGTTTTAATCCTTTTTACAACATACATTAACAAGTGATAAACATTTAAATAACAGCGGAATATGAGATTTAAGCGGAAGACTTAGACAAAATGAACCAAAATGATAAGAAAATCCACATATGCCTCTACCCAGAAACTGGTGTCACATCATTCACGGACTACTAAGATTACTACATACAACAGTTTGAAAGAAAGTAACACTGTCTATCTCGAATACAAGAGATAACAGAACATAATAAAAGATAGAGGAGACGCCGGGCCTGCGGACGCCTGCAGGGCTACCTTGGTGTCTCGGTGGACTGAAGGCTGGCTCCCGAACTACTGATGTTGTCCCAGTGCTGCCTCGGTATCTGCACAGAGTGCAGAGTGTAGTATCAGCACAACCGACCCCATGTGCTAGTAAGTGTCTGGCCTAACCCCGGCGAGGTAGTGACGAGGCTAGGACCAAACTCCAGATAAAACTGTGCAGTTATATAATATATGACGGAAAATAAACAGGTAATAAGCAGTTTAAGGGAGGGGGTACATGCTTCGGGGAACAGATCAAATCGAACAAAAACTTAATAAAATATGGAAGGACAGTTCGATATCTACAACAAGGCAATAATACTACGGCGCGCAACCCGATCCCTTATCATTTAACATTGTTGCTGCGTGCAACCCGATCCACATATATAATTATTGCGGTGTGCAACCCGATCCAATATAATATCTGTTGCGGCGTGCAACCCGATCCACATATATATAATAATAATATTGCGGCGCACAACCCGATCCATATATATAATATCAACAGTGATCATAATAACAGTCCCGGCAAGGGATCAACAATAGACTACACTATCTCGGCTAGGGATTTCAACAGTACAAGTATATACGTCCCGGCAAGGGAGAATCAGCTATAACCAATTTCAACTCAACTCCTACTCATCTCAGTTATCACCATTTCTCAATCATAAGTAACTACCACGAAAATAAACTAAGTCTTTACTCATTACCAAGAATTCACCCACTAAAGCATTCGTAGAATCATTTAAGAATACCACAAGTATCAATATAGGACTCATGGTCATGCTCGACACCAACGTATAGATACTCGTCACCATGCCTATACGTCGTACTCAACAAGAAGCAAATAGCAAATAGGACTCAACTCCAAATCCCTCAAGCTAAGGTTAGACCGAACACTTACCTCAAACTTCCACGGCCAACTCAAGCCTCAAATACCGCCTTTCCTTTCGAATTTGGCTACAACACAATCGTATCTATGCATAATCGATTTAATAACGTCAATAAATGCTAAACAATCCGATTCCAATGCTTAATTATAGCTTTCTAACCATTCTTCCTAAAAATCCAAAAATCGACCCCGGGCCCGCTTCGTCAGAACACGAGGTTCGAACCAATATCCGATCACCCATTTACCCACGAGCCCGAATATATAATTATTTTCGGAATTCGACCCCAAAACGAGGTCTAAATCACAATTAATCAAAAAGCCCTAACTCTACCCAAATCCCTAATTTTCTACCCTTATTCACATGATTTAGGCCTAGAAATCTAATGGGTGTTAATGAAAATCAAAGAAAATGAGTCTAAGATTACATACCTATGAATTTGTGGTGAAATACTCTTACAAAAATTGCCCAATTTGGAGTTGAGATGAAGAAGTTATGAAATTTTGAACAAATCCCGTTTTAGCTACTGTTTTAAGTGTTGGGCGATAGTGTTCATCGCGTTCGCGAGAACACTGTCGCGATCGCGAAGGCTGCCAGTAAGTGGACTTACGCGATCGCGAGTTCTTCCACGCGTTCACGAAGGGTTGAACCCCCTGACCTTCGCGTTCGCGGACACACGTACGCGTTCGCGTAGAAGAACGACCAAAATCCCAGCCCCCTCCAATTAACACTACGCGTTCGCATCACACAGGTCGCGTTCGTGATGAGCAATCCCCCAAAGCTCCGCTTTCGTGATTGTGGCTTCGTTCGCGATGGACAAATCCACCCCTGTCCCCATTTACCTTACGCGATCGCGAGAGTGACTACGCGATCGCGATGAACAACAGGCCTGAGCACCTATGGAAGAAAATCTGCAACTTTTCCTTAAGTTCAAATTTTCCCGAATCACATCCGAAACACACCCGAGCCCTCGGGGCTCCTAACCAAACATACGTACTAACTCAACAGCATCATACGAACTTATCCGTGCGATCAAATCGCCAAAATAACCTATCAAATCGCCAAAATAACCTCAATAACAACGAATTAAATCTCAAAATCAAGGAATTTTTCTCTAACTCCATAAAACATCAACTTTAGCAATTTAGGTCCGAATCACGTCAAACGGCGTCCGTTTTTCACCAAATTTCACAGAAACATCTTAAATCATATATAGACTTGTACCGGGTGTCGGAACCAAAATACGGGCCCGATACTAGCATGTTCTAATCAAATTTCATTTCAAATTTCCTTAAATAATTTCAGAAAACAATTTCCTTTAAAAATTCATTTCTCGGGCTCGGGACATCGAAATTCGATTTCGGGCATACGCCCAAGTCCCATATTTTCCTACGGACCCTCCGGGACCGTCAAATGACGGGTCTGGGTCCGTTTACCCAAAACGTTGACCGAAGTCAAATTAACTCATTTTATAGCCAAATTTTACCATTTTTCACATATTTTCATATTTAAGCTTTCCGGCTACGCGCCTGGACTGCGCACGCAAATCGAGGTGGCTCTAAATGAGGTTTTCAAGGCCTCGAAAACATAGAATTTAATTTAAAACAAGTGATGACCTTTTGGGTCATCACATCCTCCACCTCTAAAGCAACTGTTCATCCTCGAACGGACATAAGAAGGAAGTACCTGAGTCGGGAAAAAGATGGGGATAACGGCTCCGCATATCAGACTCGGACTCCCAGGTCGATGCCTCAGCAGGCTGACCTCTCCACTGAACACAAACAGAAGGAAAACTCTTTGACCTCAACTAATGAACTAGGCGGTCTAGAATAGCCACCGGCTCCTCCTCGTAAGACAAGTCCTTGTCCAACTGGACAATGCTGAAATCTAACACGTGGGATGGATCGCCGTGATATTTTCGGAGCATGGACACATGAAACACTGGGTGCACGGCTGATAAGCTCGGCGGCAATGCAAGTCTATAAGCCACCTCTCCCACTCGATCAAGAATCTCAAATGGACCAATGAACCTAGGGCTAAGCTTGCCCTTCTTCCCGAATCTCATCACACCCTTCATAGGCGACACTCGGAGTAATACCCGCTCACCGACCATAAAAGCTACATCTCGAACCTTGCAGTCTGCATAACCCTTTTGCCTAGACTGAGTTGTACGAAGCCTATCCTGAATAATCCTGACCTTGTCCAAGGCCTCCAGAACTAGATCCGTACCCAACAACCGAGCCTCTCTCGGCTCAAACCATCCAACCGGAGACCGACACCGCCTACCGTATTAAGCCTCATAAGGAGCCATCTACTCGACTGGTAGCTGTTGTTGTAGGCAAACTCTGCTAAAGGAAAAAACTGATCCCACGAGCCTCCAAAGTCAATGACACAAGCTCGGAGCATATCCTCCAAAATCTGAATAGTCCGCTCGGACTGCCCGTCCGTCTGGGATGAAATGCTGTGCTCAACTCAACCCGCGTGCCCAACTCTCGCTCAACTGCTCTCCAAAAGCGTGAGGTAAACTGCGTACCTCGGTCCGAAATGATAGACCGGGCACACTATGAAGGCGAACAATCTCCCGGATATAGATCTCAACTAACCTCTCAGAAGAATAGGAGACTGCCACAGGAATGAAATGCGCTGACTTGCTCAGCCTATCAACAATGACCCATACTGCGTCGAACTTCTTCCGAGTTTGCGGGAGTCCAGTAACGAAGTCCATAGTGATCCGCTCCCACTTCTACTCGGGAAGCTCAATCCTCTGAAATAAACTACCAGGCCTCTGATGCTCGTACTTAACCTGCTGACAATTCAAACACCAATATACATATGCAACAATATCCTTCTTCATCCTACGCCACCAATAATGCTGCCGCAAATCCCGATACATCTTTGCGGCGCCCGGATGAATAGAGTACCGGGAGCTATGGGCCTCCTCTAAAATCAACTCTCGGAGCCCATCCACATTAGGCACACAAACTCGACCCTGCAATCTCAAAACTCCGTCAATATCTAAGGTAACCTGCTTGGCACCTCCGCGCTACACCGTGTCTCTAAGGACACACAAATGGGGATCATCATACTGCCGATCACGGATACGCTCCAATAATGAAGAACGAGCGACCGTGCAAGCTAACACACGACTGGGCTCAGAAACATCCAGTCTCACGAACTGATTGGTTAAAGCCTGAACATCCAAAGCAAGCGGTCTCTCACCGATCGGAATATAAGCAAGACTGCCCATACTGGCTGACTTCCTACTCAAAGCATCGGCCACCATATTGGCCTTTCCCGGATGATATAAAATGGTGATATCATAATCCTTCAACAACTCCAACCATCTCCTCTGCCTCAGATTCAACTCCTTTTGCTTGAACAAATACTGAAGACTCTTGTGATCCGTGAACACCTCACATGCCACGCCATACAGATAATGCCTTCAAATCTTCAATGCGTAACTATGGCTGCCAACTCCAAATCATGAACCAGATAGTTCTTCTCATGAATCTTCAACTGTCGCGAAGCATAGGCAATGACCTTGCCATCCTGCATCAACACTGCACCAAGACCAATACGAGAAGCATCACAATAAACTGCATAAGGCCCTGATCCTGTGGGCAAAACCAACACTGGTGTCGTAGTCAGAGCTGTCTTGAGCTTCTGAAATCTCGCCTCACACTCATCCAACCATCTGAACTGGGCACCCTTCCGGGTCAACCTGGTCATCGGGGCTACAATAGATCGACCCCCCCCCCCCCATGAACCGACGATAGTAGCCTGCCAATCCCAAGAAACTCCGAATCTCTGTGGCTGATGCTGGCCTAGGCCAGTTCTTGACTGCCTCAATCTTCTTCGGATCAACCTGAATACCCTCTGCTGACACAACATGACCCAGAATTGCGACTAAACTCAACCAGAACTCACACTTCGAGAACTTTGCATATAACTGACGATCCCTCAGAGTCTGAAGAACCACTCTAAGGTGCTGCTCGTGCTCCTCCTGGCTGCGGGAATATATCAATATATCATCAATGAAGACTATCACGAACGAATCCAAATAAGGCCTGAACACTTGGTTCATCAAATCCATAAAAGCTGCTGGGGCATTTGTCAACCCGAATGACATAACCAAGAACTCATAATGCCCGTACCGAGTGCGGAAAGCTGTCTTAGGGACATCGGATGCCCTAATCCTCAACTGATGGTAGCCAGATCGCAAGTTAATCTTTGAAAATACCTTGGCACCCTGAAGTTGATCGAACAAATCATCAATCCTCGGCAGCGGATACTTATTCTTGATTGTAACCTTGTTCAATTGCCGGTAATCAATACACATTCTCATTGACCCATCCTTCTTTTTAACAAACAACACCGGCGCACCCCAAGGCGAAACACTGGGCCTAATGAAACCCTTCTCAAGCAAATCTTGCAACTGTTCCTTTAACTCTTTCAACTCAGGCGGGGCCATACGATATGGCGGGATAGAAATGGGCTGAGTGCCCGGAGCCACATCAATGCAAAAATCAATATCCCTGTCGGGTGGCATACCCGGCAGGTCTGAAGGGAATACCTCAGGAAACTCACGAACAACGGGCACAGAATCAATAGAGGGAACCTCAGCACTAGAATCGCGAACATATGCCAAATAGGCCAAACACCCTTCTCGACCATACGCCAAGCCTTCACATACGAGATAACACTGCGGGTGGAATAACCAGGAGTCCCTCTCCACTCTAAACGAGGCAAACCCGGTAAGGCCAAAGTCATAGTCTTGGCATGACAGTCCAAGATAGCGTGGTAAGGTGATAACCAGTCCATCCCCAATATAACATCAAAGTCAACCATGTCTAGAAGCAACAAATCTACACGAGTCTCAAGACCCCCAATCACCACAATACAAGAATGATGGACTGATCTACCACGATAGAATCACCCACTGGTGTAGACACATATACAGGGACACTCAGGGAATCACTAGGCATAACCAGATACGGTGCAAAATAAGATGACACATACGAGTATGTAGACCCTGGATCAAATAACACTGAAGCATCTCTATCACAAACCAGAACAGTACCTGTGATAACCGCATCTAAAGCCTCAGCCTCAGTCCAAGATGGAAGAGCATAACATCGGGGCTAGGCCCCACCACCCTGGACTACCTCTCTGGGACGGCCTGCAACTGGCTGGCCTCCACCTCTGGCGGTCTGAGCTCCACCTCTAAATCCTCTACCTCCACCTCTAGCACCTCTAACCCCCCTAGCTGGCTAAGCGGTCTGTGGAACATCTGGTGCCTGAATCATAGCACGGGAACCCTGCTGCTGCGACTGAGTACCCACCAACCTCGGACAAGCCCTCCGAATATGACCATACTCACCACACTCATAACATCTACCAGAATGCTGCAGCTGAGGAAACTGAGACTGACCCTGGCGACCTGAATGACCTCCCTGAAAACTCTAGATCGGTGGTGCACTGATGGGAGCTGGTGGTGCACTGTAGAGCTGCTGATCAGAATACTGCATGCGAGAACCACGGCCACCTGAAGCACCGTGAGAAACCTGAAGGGTTGACTGAAAGGGCCTAGGAGGATGGACCCTACCATATAAATCTCTACCTCCAGACGAGGTACCACTGAATCTCCCTGAATGACGGGGCCTCTTATCTGCTCCATGACCACCCCCCTGTGATAGTACCATCTCAACTCTCCGGGCCACATTGGCCGCCTCCTGGAAGGATATCTCACTCCCAGCCTCTCTAGCCATCTGGAGACGAATCGGCTGAATGAGTCCATCAATAAACCGTCTCACTCTCTCTCTCTCTCTCAGTGGGAAGTATAATAAGGGCATGGCAAGCCAAATCTATGAATCTGGTCTCGTACTGGGTGACAGTCATGGATCCCTGCTGAAGGCGCTCGAACTACCTCCGATAGGCCTCTCGCTGTGTAATAGGGAGAAACTTCTCCAGAAATAGCTATGTGAACTGCTCCCAGGTCAAGCCTGGCGATCCTGCTGGTCTAGCTAAGTAATAATCCCTCCACCAAGTCTTGGCAGATCCAGACAAGCAAAATGTAGCAAAATCAACCCCATTGGTCTCAACAACACCCATGTTCCGAAGAACCTCATGACAACTGTCCAGATAATCCTGGGGATCCTCAGTAGATGCACCGCTGGAGGTAGTAGTGAAGAGCTTGGTAAACCTGTCTAATCTCCACAAAGCATCGGCAGACATGGCTGCACCATCGCCGGTCTGAGCTACCACACCCGGCTGAACCGCTCCAACTGGCTGAGCTGCTGGTGTCTGAAACTGGGGAGCTACTTTCTCCCGGGTGCGAGTAGTAGGAGTCTGGGCTCCTCCTCCAACTTGAGAGACGGCTGGTGCTACAGGGAGAAAGCCTGCCCTGGTGACACTCTCCATAAGGCCCACTAGACGGACCAGAGCATCCTGAAGAACTGGGGTAGCAATAAACCCCTCTGGGACCTGAGCTGGGCCTACTGGAACTGCTAGGGCTGGAACATCATAATCAAAATCAACCTGAGGCTCCGCTACGGGTGCTGCTACCCTGGGCTGAGCTCTGCCTCTGCCTCGGCCTCTAGCACGGCCTCGGCCTCGCCCTCTGCTCCTAGTGGGAGCTGTTGTTGGGGGCTCCGGCTGCTGATCAGTAGATGAGGAAGTGCGTGTTCTCGCCATCTGCGAAAGAACAGAGTAGAAGTTCAATTAGCATTGGGAAACCAAACCGCATGACAAGAAAGAACAAATGTGTAGTTTTCCTAACTCTGTAGCCTCTGGGGGATAAATACAGACGTCTCCGTACCGATCCCTCAGACTATACTAAGCTTGTCCGTGAATTGTGAGACCTATGTAACCTAGAGCTCCGATACCAACTTGTCACGACCCGGATTTCTCACCCTCGGGAGTCGTGATGGCGTCTACTCGTAGAAGCTAGGCAAGCCACGAAATTTTAAATTCTTAACTCTTTTGTTTCAATCCTTTTTACAACATGATTAACAAGTGATAAATATTTAAATAACAGCGGAATATGAGATTTAAGCGGAAGACTTAGACAAAATGAACCAAAATGATAAGAAAATCCACATATGCCTCTACCCAGAAACTGGTGTCACATCATTCACGGACTACTAAGATTACTACATACAACGGTTTGAAAGAAAGTAACACTATCTGTCTCGAATACAAGAGATAACAGAACATAATAAAACATAGAGGAGACGTCGGGCCTGCGGACGCCTGCAGGGCTACCTCGGTGTCTCGGTGGACTGAAGGCTGGCTCCCGAACTATTGCTGTTGTCCCAGTGCTGCCTCGGTATCTGCACTGAGTGCAGAGCGTAGTATCAGCACAACCGACCCCATGTGCTGGTAAGTGTCTGGCCTAACCCCGGCGAGGTAGTGACAAGGCTAGGATCAAACTCCAGATAAACGTGTGCAGCTATATAATATATGGAGGAAAATAAACAAGTAATAAGCAGTTTGAGGGAGGGGGTACATGCTTCGGGGAACAGAGCAAATCCAACGGAAACTTAATAAAATATGGAAGGACAGTTCGATATCTACAACAAGTCAATAATACTACTGTTGCTGCGCGCAACCTGATCCCTTATCATTTAACATTGTTGCGACGTGCAACCCGATCCACATATATAACTGTTGCGGCGTGCAATCCGATCAATTATAATATCTGTTGCGGGGTACAACCCGATCCAATATAATATCTGTTGCGGCGTGCAACCCGATCCACATATATATAATAATAATGTTGCGGCGCGCAACCCGATCCATATATATAATATCAACAGTGATCATAATAACAGTCCCGGCAATGGATCAACAATAGACTACACTATCCCGACAAGGGAATTCAACAGTACAAGTATATACGTCCCGGCAAGGGAGAATCAGCTATAACCAATTTCAATTCAACTCCTACTCATCTCAGTTATCACCATTTCTCAATCATAAGTAACTACCACGAAAATAAACTAAGTCTTTACTCATTACCAAGAATTCACCCACTAAAGCAATCATAGAATCATTTAAGAATACCGCAAGTATCAATTTAAGACTCATGGTCATGCTCGACACCAACGTATAGATACTCGTCACCAAGCCTATACGTCGTACTCAACAAGAAGCAAATAGCAAATAGGACTCAACTCCTAATCCCTCAAGCTAAGGTTAGACCGAACACTTACCTCAAACTTCCACGGCCAACTCAAGCCTCAAATACCGCCTTTCCTTTCGAATTTGGCTACAACACAATCGTATCTATGCATAATCGATTTAATAACGTCAATAAATGCTAAACAATCCGATTCCAATGCTTAATTATAGCTTTCTAACCATTCTTCCTAAAAATCCAAAAATCGACCCCGGGCCCGCTTCGTCAAAACAAGAGGTTCGAACCAATATCCGATCACCCACTCACCCACGAGCCCGAATATATAATTATTTTCGGAATTCGACCCCAAAACGAGGTCTAAATCACAATTAATCAAAAAGTCCTAACTCTACCCAAATCCCTAATTTTCTACCCTTATTCACATGATTTAGGCCTAGAAATCTAATGGGTGTTAATGAAAATCAAAGAAAATGAGTCTAAGATTACATACCTATGAATTTGTGGTGAAATCCTCTTTCAAAAATTGCCCAATTTGGAGTTGAGATGAAGAAGTTATGAAATTTTGAACAAATCCCGTTTTAGGCTACTGTTTTAAGTGTTGGGCGACAGTGTTCATCGCGTTCGCGAGAACACTGTCGCGATCGCGAAGGCTGCCAGTAAGTGGACTTACGCGATCGCGAGTTCTTCCACGTGTTCGCGAAGGGTTGAACCCCCTGACCTTCGCGTTCGCGGACACACGTACACGTTCGCGTAGAAGAACGACCAAAATCCCAGCCCCCTCCAATTAACACTACGCGTTCGCATCACACAGGTCGCGTTCGCGATGAGCAATCCCCCAAAGCTCCGCGTTCGTGATTGTGGCTTCGTTCGCGATGGACAAATCCACCCCTGTCCCCATTTACCTTACGCGATCCCGAGAGTAACTACGCGATCGCGATGAACAACAGGCCTGAGCACCTATGGAAGAAAATCTGCAACTTTTCCTTAAGTTCAAATTTTTCCGAAACACACCCGAGCCCTCGGGGCTCCTAACCAAACATACGTACTAACTCAACAGCATCATACAAACTTATCCGTGCGATCAAATCGCGAAAATAACTTCAATAACAACGAATTAAATCTCAAAATCAAGGAATTTTTCTCTAACTTCATAAAACATCAACTTTAGCAATTTAGGTCCAAATCACGTTAAACAACGTCTGTTTTTCACCAAATTTCACAGAAACATCTTAAATCATATATAAGACCTGTACCGGGCACCGAAACCAAAATACGGGCCCGATACTAACATGCTCTAATCAAATTTCATTTCAAAATTCCTTAAACAATTTCAGAAAACAATTTCCTTTCAAAATTGATTTCTCGGGCTCGGGACCTCGGAATTCGATTCCGGGCATACGCCCAAGTCCCATATTTTTCTACGGACCCTCCGGGACCGTCAAATCACGGGTCCGGGTCCGTTTACCCAAAACATTGACCGAAGTCAAATTAACTCATTTTATAGCCATATTTTACCATTTTTTAAAGATTTTCATATTTAAACTTTCCGGCTACGCACCCGGACTGTGCATGTAAATCGAGGTGACTCTAAATGAGGTTTTTAAGGCCTCAGAAACATAGAATTTAATTTAAAACAAGTGATGACCTTTTGGGTCATCACATCAATCAAGCCACCTCGTGGCGTACATATCTCGGGCCCTCGGCCTCACATCAGTATCAGTGTATCACCGCTGCGGCGTGCAGCCCGACCCAAAAGATATCCTCACAACACAGGCCCTCGGCCTTACTCAGTCAAAAATCACATATGCCTCTCGGGCAACAGTAAAACAGTGTTTCTCAGCGCAAAACATCATTTAAATATCATTTGAGTATTAAAACTTAGTGAACATGGCTGAGTTTTGAAAACAATGGAAAATAACACGACTGAGTTCAAATGTAAAGTCAAAACAGTGAGGAAATATCAACAAAAAAACCCCGAAGGGTTTAAATAGTTGGCACGAAGCCCAAATATGGCATTCAGCCAAAATAATGATGATAACAAATAGATTTCAGTCAAATACGCGGTAAAATCATCAACCGGTACGGACCAAGTCATAATCCCCAATAGTGTACGACCCCATGCTCGTCAACAAGTGTGTGCCTCACCTCAATATAGCACTACGATGTGCAATCCGGGGTTTCAAACCCTCATAACATCATTTACAATCATTACTCACCTCGAACCGGCTAAATCTCTAGCTCGCGACGCCTTTGCCCCTCGAATCGGCCTCCACGTGCGTCGAATCTATCCAAAATCAGAACGAGGACGTCAATATATGCTTTGGGAACAAAGCCCAAGAAAAAACAATCAACAAAGGGCACAAATCCCAAAATTACCAAAACCCGAGCCCTGGGCCCACTTCTCGAAACTCGGAAATTTTCACACCAATAGATTCCTTATCTCCCCACGAGTTCATACATATCAAAAGTTCTCTAATCCTACCTCAAATGGTCCTTCAAATCCCAATTCAAAAGTCCAATTTCTCAAGCCCTAGTTCTTCAATTTTTAGGCTTAGCTTTCATGATTTTCTAGGTGGAATTCACATAATAATCGAGCTTTTAGTCCAAGAAACTTACCTCCCAACGATTCCCCTTGAATCCCTCTTCAATCTCTTTCAAAAATCTCCAAAAACGAGCAGCTATGGGTGAAATAAGCCCCAAAATCGCGGACAAGACGACTTAAAAACATTCTGCCCAGGCCTTAATTTCCTTCTTCGCGAACGCGGTCAAAGCCTCGCGTTCGCGAAGCATAAACTTGCGTTTACCATCTTTTACTCTTCGCGAACGCGACATGGCAGACGCGAACGCGATGCCTTACACAGCCCACTCATCGCGAACGCGTCCTCAACCTCGCAAACGCGATGCATCACTTCGCCAACCTACGCGAACGTGACCCAGTCTCACGCGAACGCTATGCCTACCAATCCAACCCTCCGCAAACGCAAAGCCTCTCTCGCGAACGCGAAGGCTAAATTCCTGGCCTTCCTCATTCCTTCTTCGCGAACGCGAGACTCCACTCGCGAACGCGAAGAGATAAATCTCTGCAACAGCTGAGCAGATTTTCTGCAATTTTCCAAACTTCAAAAATGATCCGAATGACCACCCGAAACTCACTCGAGGCCCCCGGGACCTCAACCAAAGGCACCAACACATCCTAAAACCTTATTCAAACTTGTTCCAATCATCAAAATACCTCAAACAACATCAAATCACCCAAAACACATCGGATTCAAGCCTAAGTTTCTAAAATCTTCATAAATACGCTTTTGATCAAAAACCCAACCAAACCATGTCCGAATGACCTGAAATTTTGCACACACATCCCAAATCAAATAAAGAAGCTACTGCAACTCTCGGAATTCCATTCCGACCCTTATATAAAAAATCTCGCCTACCCACCGAAAATCGCCAAAATATCAACTTTGCCAATTCAAGCCTAAATCTACTCCGGACCTCCAAAACCCATTCCGATCACACTCTTAAGTCATAAATCACCTCCCGAAGCTAACCGAACCATCGAAACTCACATCCGAGCCTTCTAACACATAAGTTAACATCCGGTTGACTTTTTCAACTTAAGCCTTCCTAAAAGAGATTAAGTGTCTCAAACTTCACCAAAACCAATCCGAATCCAATCCGAACAACCCGATACCTCAAAACACGGATAAACAAGGCATAAAGAAGCAAAAATGGGGGAGACGGAGCGGTAACTCATGAGAGGACTGGCCGGGTCGTCTCAGGTAGTTAGGAGGTTAGCGTCTTGTTTTCTTTATAAATATACAGTAGATGCTCTTGTAAGTATACGGGATTCATTTTCTTTCTTCTCAATGAAGCAGTTACTCTGTTTCTTCCTTATCGTTCTCTCCAAGCTAAACCTTCAATCTAAGAACCTCCATAACGATGGAAGCTAACATGGTATCAGAGCTTGTGTCTACAATCGGAGCTTAGTTCCTCGCTCATCTGTGTGTATGTGTGTTACTGTAATTCAACTGAAGTGTCTGATGGTAACAACACCTCTGAGCTAGGGTTTTATTCAATTTGACCTCTGAAAAGGCTTAATCAATGGCGATAGGAGACGAAACAAACGAGAGTGCTTCCAGACATGCAAATGTACCAGTTGCACCAGCTAGTTTCCCCACGATTGATCACAATCATCCTCTATTTCTTCAACCGACAGATACTCCTGGTAGCTCACTCATTTCTCTTCAGCTAACTGGCTTAGATAACTATGCTTTATGGAGTCGATCTATGAGAATAGGTCTGTTAGGTAAAAGTAAAATAGGATTTATGGATGGTAGATATCCAAAATCTAAGTTTGAGCCTGAATTTCATGAGCAATGGGAAAAGGTAAATGCTGTAGTACTCTCTTGGATTATGAATGTTGTGCGTCCAGTACTGTTGAGTACTATAGTGTATGCTTCGAATGCTCACAAGGTATGGGAAGATCTGAAGGAAAGATTTGACAAAGTGAATGGATCTAGGGTTCTATACCTGCATAGAGAGATCCATACACTAACACAAGGAACAATGAATGTAGCTGACTATTTCTCTAAACTAAGAGATCTATGGGATGAGTTTGATGCACTCATGCCTTGTCCTGGTTGTCCCTGCTCAGAGTCAAAAAAATATGCTGAGCATTTTGAGTATCATAGGTTACTTCAGTTCCTTATGGGACTGAATGACTCTTACTCTCAAGCTCGAAGTCAAATCATGATGATGACACGAGTGCCTAGTATTTAACAAGGCATATTCTTTTCTTATGGATGTGGAAAGTTAGAGGAATCTGGCAAACTTCACTCAAATGGTGCAAGTGATAGAAGTTGGTGACAATACTGCTATGTATGGCAACAAAAGTCCAAATCCTAGCACTGGACAGTTCATAGCTCCGAAGAAGACACTAAGTTATGATTACTGTAACTACAAAGGTCACACCAAGGAGAAATGTTACAAACTAATAGGATATCCTCAAGACTTCAAGTCCAATTTTAAGACAAAGAAGAAGGGGGCAACTCAGGAGCATATGCTAATCATGTCAATACCAACTACAGCCCTACTATTGAAAATGCTCATATGCAGATGCAATTTGGAGGGTTGCAGGGCAGAGGAGAAGGAGTAACAGGTGGGCCCTCTATTACACCTGGTTTTCAGCCTCAACAAATGCAGATGATAGCTATACCAATTAGAGTTCAGACTCAGCAACAAGCAGCTCCCTACTGTACACAGGAGCAGTATCAGCAGATAGTGCAATTGCTTAACAAGGGAGCACATCAAGTCCTTCTACCAGAGCTGCAACTGTAGGTAAACTGATAGCTCTATTATCCATTCATGCTAATCACAATTGGATAATAGACTCTGGAGCTTCAAACCATATGACATCCACATTAGAGATGTTAAGTTCCTGTCAGTCAATTCCACCTCAAAAGGGAAGTAAGGTTCACTTGCCAACAGGAGATGTTGCCTCTATTACACATATAGGAAAAGCAAGTGTGCTTAGCTATCAGGATATCAACAATGTACTGTACATCCCAGAGTTTAAATACAATCTACTGTCTGTGTCTAAATTGACCAAAGAGTTGCAGTGTCTTGTGGCATTTTTTCCTAACTTCTATATCTTCCAGGATCTCTACAGTGGTCGGGTGAAGGGGATTGGTAAGGAGGACAAGGGATTGTACCTACTGCGAGGCAAGTCATTAGTAGGTGGTATATTCAATCATGATCCTGCTCAACAAAGGAATAAAACTTTGCAACAAGTATCTGAGGTGAAATCTGTACATAAGTCTACTATGTCTGAGAATAAGTTTGCTTGTATGGCTAGTGAACACTCTGAATCTAGTGTACTTTGGCATAAAAGATTAGGCCATGCACCTATAGATGTAATCAAGAAGTACACAACTCTAAGCAATTTGAAGGACTGTCACACACACTGTACTGTATGTCCTTTAGCCAAGCAAACAAAGTTACCTTACAAGCTCAGTACTACTACTTCTAAGGCTATTTTTTAACTAATTCATTGTGATGTATGGGGGCCACACAGGGTACCTACATATAACAGTAAAAGGTTCTTTGTTACTATTGTAGATGACTTCTCTAGATTTACCTGGGTTTTCTTTCTTGTCTCCAAGTCTGATATAGTGATTGTTCTTAAAGATCTCCTAACAAAGGTGAGGAATGTATTTTCCACAACAGTTAAGACCCTTAGAACTGATAATGGTAGTGAATTCTTTAATCAAGAAGTTCACAGTTTATTGTCATCCATGGGTATTATTTATCAAAGTACCTGCACTTATACACCTCAGCAAAATGGGGTTGCTGAGAGGAGACACAGAACAATCTTAGAAATGGCCAGAACTCTGAGGTTTCAAGCTGATGTTCTTTTGAAATTCTGGGGAGATTGTGTATCTACAGCTGTTTACTTGCTCAATGGTCTTCCCTCAAGAGTTATTGGTGGCAAATCACCGTTTGAGATGCTTTATTTGCATGCTCCATATCTCTCACATCTCAGAGTATTTGGCTGTTTGTGCTATGTAACTTCACCCAAGGAGCTGGACAAATTTGCTTCCAGAGCAGTACCTGGTGCATTTCTAGGCTATTTTTCAACTCAGAAGGGGTATAAGGTCTATGATCTTCACTCAAAAACCTTTATTGTAAGTAGAAATGTGGTGTTTAAAGAAGACATTTTTCCCTTCAAATGCTTACAAACCACTGGCACACCCATCTTTCATGTCCTAGATCTACTTCCTACAGTCACTGAAATGCATCATGTACCTGAACTCTATGATATCCCTTTGACACCAATGTCATCTCAGAGCCCACCCATTGATACATTCCCACCTGACTTTCAAACTTCAGAGGAACCTCCCTCTTTAGGTTTTTCTCCTTCTCCTTTAGCAGTGAAAACCAGTACTTCAGACTCTTCTCAGACTCCCTCTATGAGTCTTAGAAGATCATCAAGACCTAGCAAGCCTACTCTGTGGCTTCAAGATTATATGACACAACCAGCCACATCTCACACCTGCAAATACCCTATCTCCTCATATGTATCCTATAATGCTTTCAAACCTGCTCACATTCATGCTCTATCCTCCTACTCTTCTAATACTGAACCAAAGTCCTTTAGCAGCTTCAGATCCCAAATAGATTGCAGCTATGAAACTTGAAATAGCTTCTCTAGAAGCCAATCACACATGGAGTATTGTGGACCTTCCTAAAGGCAAAGTTCCTATTGGGTGCAAATGGATTTTGAAAATAAAGTTCAAGGCTTCAGGGGAAGTTGAGGTACAAGGCCATGCTGGTGGCCAAAGGGTATAGCCAGAAATAAGGGCTTGACTACACAGAAACATTTTCTCCTGTAGCCAAGATGGTTACAGTGAGAACCATCATTGCCTTAGCAGATGCTAAACAGTGGGTCATCTATCAAATGGATGTGCACAATGCCTTCCTCAATGGTGATCTACTGGAAGAAGTCTACATGCAGATTCCTGATGGGTTTGCTAGACAAAGGGAGTCTCACAAGGTCTGCAAACTACATAAGGCCTTGTATGGGCTCAAACAGGCCCCAAGGCAATGGAACAAGAAATTAACATAGGCATTGCTACACATGGGCTTTCTACAAAGCCACTTTGACTACTCTATGTTTACCAGACACAAGGGCAGTGATCTAGTTGTGGTGCTGATGTATGTGGATGATCTACTGATCACAGGCAACAATATGATGTTATTGAATCAGACAAAAACTGATTTGCAGAGATACTTCAAGATGAAAGATCTAGGTGATTTGAAGTTCTTTCTGGGCATTGAAGTTGCTAGATCAAAAGAAGGTATAGTCATGTCTCAAAGGAAATATGCCCTGGAACTCATCTCTGAGTCAGGGCTAGGGGGAGCTAAGCCAGCAGGCACACCTCTAGAGGTGAATCAGAAGCTAACATCTGAGGAGTATGACAAAGTTGTAACAGGCATAAGAAGTTCAGAAGCATCAGATGCTATACTCAAGGATCCAGGCAGTTATCAAAGACTTGTAGGGAGACTACTTTACTTGACTATGACTAGAACAGACATAGCCTTTGTGGTTCAAGTCTTGAGCCAGTATATGCATAGTCCTAAGGTGTCTCACATGGAAGCTACTTTGAGGGTTGTGAGGTACATAAAAGGAGCTCCTGGACTAGGACTCTTCATGCCAGCACAGAATGCAAATGAATTGTCTGCATACTGTGATTCTGACTGGGGTTCTTGCTTACAAACTAGGAGGTCAGTCACAGGTTATATAGTGAAGTTTGGTGATGCTTTGATCTCATGGAAATCAAAGAAGCAAGAGACTGTCTCCAGAAGCTGATTTTAGGAGCATGACATCATGTACTACTGAAATAGTATGGTTAAAAGGGTTGTTCAAAGAGCTTGGAATTCAGCTAAACTCACCTGTGAAGCTTATGTGTGATAGTAAGGCTGCAATTCAAATTGCAGCCAATCCCATCTTCCATGAAAGAACCAAACATATTGATATAGACTGTCATTTTGTTCGAGAAAGAATAGTACAAGGGGTATTGAAAACTCAGCATGTATCTACCAAGGAACAGTTAGCAGACTTACTCACAAAGGCTTGGGCAAGGCTCAACATGACTATCTTCTGAACAAGCTTGGAGTGAAGAACCTCTTCAAGCCTTCAGCTTGAGGGGGAGTGTTAAGAGAAGTGGATCTAGTAAACTATAGTTAGCTAAGGGGATTAAAAGGGGAGTTAGTTAACCTTATTAATATGGTTAGTTAGGAAAGTAGTTAGAAGGTTAGCGTCTTGTTACCTTTATAAATACACAATAGATGCTCTTGTAAATATACAAGATTCATTTTCTTTCTTCTCAATGAAACAGTTACTCTGTTTTCTTCCTTAGCCTTCTCTCCAGCTAAACCTTCAATCTAAGAACCTCCACAACTATGGAAGCTAACAGAATTTTCTATATATCCCAAAATATCACTTTTGGATCAATTCTCATCTTCAATGCTCTTCTCTTATTTTTTTTGGCTGCCATGTCATATCATTCCCAAAGCCAAAGCTTTACCTGATCACTCTTTTAATTTTTGGTCTTCACTGCATGCCTCCTTTTCTTCACTTCACTATCATTCTCCCTAAAAGATTAAAAGATATCGGTGAGTAATATTCTCTAAGTCCCTTCACCTTTTCTTTTCTCTGTTTAAAAAAAATATATTTTCTCTCGTATATATGTTGCACTCTATATTGCATACTACTACTATTATATGTGTTTTGCTTTCAATGGTCCAATCTGCAGTCACTTCGTTTCTTCTTTTAGGGGCAATTGTTTATATTATATTACACAAACTAACCAGAAACTTAAGTTATAAAGGTCCAGGAAAGCGCAAAAAACAAAATGCAACAGCTCAACTTCTTTGATTGACTAATAGCCCTTTAAATTCTCTAACTCTATGGAAATACTCACAGTTTTGGTAATTTTTTTTTCTTTTAAAATAGAATACGTAAATAGGTATATCTTTAGGCATCCTTTTACTTGTCATGAAACTTTTACACCGCCGGTGTAATTTAACATGTTACTTATTTATTATGTGTTTTCAATATTACTTAAATAGAGTAATTTGTAATTACCTTTAATTAATTAGCCAAATGGTGTTAATAATTTTTAAAATCGTATGTCGATAATATTGTTTAGAATCTACTAGATAGATAAGCTTCTGCTTCTTCTTTTTTTCTTTTTTGTTAATGACCAACGCATAGAATGTCCACAATAATTATCGTCCAAATTTTATAGGATGTCTCACAAAGGAAACTAATTAATTATTGTTTATTTAGTAAGATCTCTTGTTTCCTTGCAGTCAGGCATCTTGTTAGATCGTTTTCTGCCTTAGCACACCTGTTTTATTTCTTAAGTTACTCAGTTAACTTGCCTTAATTTTGGTACAACAAATTAAACAAGATCAGACAGCTCCACGTTACGCCTTTGAATTTAGACAGATCTTTCTCATCCCCATATATAATCGATTAGTATGTATACCTTAATTGACAATTTACTGCGTCATTATCAGCCTTAAGAATAAATGAAAATTTTGTTAAGAGGGGCTTACGGAAGAACCGAGTACAGAACTAATCATTGTACTTTCTTTAATTTCATTTTCATCTTTTTAAATATTTTGCTTGTGAAATGGATAAATTTGATATATTAGGCTCTTCAATTTCATCTATTGCCGATAGAATCGATCTGACCTTAGGGTTGAGAGAAGCTAACACGAAAGAAATGCACTCAACTTCTTTGACCATTTCTTGATTGATTAACCCTTTAAGTTCTTCAAGAAAATATTCATAGATAGTTCATTTTCTTATAAAATAGTATCTTTAAATAATTACGACATAGACCCGCAAGGTTTGCCTGAGTTGTTTGGGTGAGTGGTTTCCACGTGGGAGACCTGGGATCGATTTTCCTCATCATCAGCCTCCTCAGTCAGAGCTTGTTGCACCTGGCTTGCCTAATGCGGTTTACATCTTCTGTGTGGTTTACGAGTATTGCACAGTGACCATGTTACCTAGTGCACACCTGAAGGGTAGCAGCTGCGACATGTTAAGTTCTCCTTTAAAATACAAGGATAATCCACGTGGTATGCCCACTGAAAATATCAGTTAACACCATATACAATTAAATTATTTATTTTACTCTATATACCTACTTTATAAATTTATTTTACCATGTATACCTACTGTATTCTACACTATAATAGTGTATATTCCAAATTAAAATATTGTGATATATTTAATTTGGATATTATATTCCAAATTAGACTAATGTGGCATGTTTAGTTTGAATATTGTATTCCAAATTAAAAATTATTGTATATTTGGTTTGGATACTGTATTCCAAATTAGAATGTTATAGTATAGTTGGTTTGGATATTGTATTCCAAATTAGAATATTCTGATATGTTTGATTTTAATACTATATTACAAATTAGAATATTATGGTATGTTCCGTTTGGATACTGTATTCCAATTTAGAATATTGTAGATGTTTAATTTTAATAATTTATTCCAAACTAGAATATTATAGTCTATTTTATTTAAATATTTTACTTTCATTAGAATTATGTGGTATATTTGGTTTGGATATTGTATTCTTTATTAGAATATTAGTTATCGTAAGCTAGGTTCGAATTTTCCAAATTAGAATACCGTTGTATATTTAGTTTGAATTGTTGGGCTCATGCCCATGTCGTCCAGCCAAAGGCCCAATGGCCTAATACTATTCTCTTTTGGTTTCCATTCCTATTCGGAATTGGATTTGGTGTTTATTCCTATTTTGAGTGGGTTTTGGCTTTAAGAGAAAGCACCACTCATGATCTATAAATAGCACAACCTTGGAAAATTGTTCTATGCTCATTGATACAAGTCTTTGAAAGACTTAAGCACATAAGAGTGGTTTAGAGAGAGCTTTCATCAAGAGAGAAGAGAGAAGAAAAGTATTTGTTTTGCTGCAGATTTTTATTTCGACCAGCCAACTTCAAATCACGTTTTCCGATTCGTTAACCGTTGGACCGGGCTGAAATTTTGACTGAGTGTTCGTAACATCTTGGTCTTGGATTGAACGGTGGAGATCGGATTTGGAGGCTCGTAGCATCTGATTTCGAGCCTCGAACAACAGCTTCATTTTTGTGGATTATACTCTTTCTTCAATTGATTAGTTGTTGCTCTTGTTGCTCTGTGTTTGGCCCTTGTTGTGTAACCAATTTGGAGAACTTTTGTAACCCTCTTATTGTTATAGTGGAGCTTTTTGGATCTTTGTGATCCCGTGGTTTTTACCTTCGATTTGAAGGGTTTTCCACGTTAAAATTTGGTGTTCTTTATCGTCTTTATTTTCGGGTTTGCCTCTTCCTCAACATAACATGAATATTATAGTCCATATTAGAATAATATGGTATGTTTAGTTTGGATAATGTATTCTTCATTAGAATGAAATTATGGTAAGCTAGGTTCGGATTTTTTAAATTAGAATATTGTGGTATGTTTAGTTTGAATATCATATTTCAAATTAAAATATTATGGTCTGTTTAGTTAGAATATCGCATTTCAAATTAGAATATTATGGTAAGTTAGGTTTGGATCATATTCCAAAGTAGAATATCGTGATATGTTTTAGAGTATATGGAGGTATAGCGTTTAAATTTTTTGAAATATTTGATGTTATTTCAAAACTTAGGTATATCATGAAAGTGAGTTTTACAAATGGGTACATCATGTAACTTTTATATGTAAGCAATCATGATAAGTGTGATTAGTAATTAAAAAGATAAGGCAAGTAACTTTCGTTAAATTAAAATGATGGTATAAGAATTTCATTACTATTTGTTGATATAATTAAGTCAAAACCGTATATATATTTAAAGGAAACGCTGATGAAATCGATTAGAATGATAAATTAGAAGCATGCATGGGGACCTGTAGGGTTGGTGATTTAAATCGGTGCAAAAGCCTTTCCATTTTGGTGTTAATTAATCTTTTCTTTTGATCAAATACTCTTTATAATTAAAGCTCTTGTGATCCATATCTGCTAAAGTTGGCCTTCCACAAAATTAAAGTGTACTAATCTTAAGCCGAAGGGATCAAATAATGTACGTGAACTTGCATCGATCCTTCAACTAATTATATTAATGGTTATCTCTAAACCTATATATGATTAAGGGGGCTTATGGAGATCTCTAATCATTTTATATATGTTGATGATGACTTGTGTGTGTGATCAAGTGGCCCCCATTTACAAGTTTTAGTCAAGATTACACTTAAGAAAACCATCAGAAAACTTTTGAACAGCCCACTCTTTCATCTTTGTATATTCGTCAACTTCTGGGAAGTTCTTACTTTCCAAAAACAATTATATATAAAAAACTTGTGTAGATGCTCCAATATAGGGCTCGTTGCAGGGACGTATCTGTTGTTTGCTACTGTGTTAAAACACAAAATCAGAAAACTATTAGAAGAATAAAGGAAACTGGAAAACAGTAAAGAATAAGAAATATTCCGAGTCCACAATTTGCTTGTGCGTCCTTAAGGAATTTTAACCCCCCTCACAAGTTGCCAAGGTAATGGATTAAATCCTCCCAGGATGAAACGGAATAAACCTTCCTGCAACAGTGGCAATACAAACTGCAGGATACCAACGAACTCAAAGATCGGAGCAAAATCACACTTACGAATTTGAGAGAGAGAGACTGTGAATTAGAATGCAGTATTTTCAGAAAGAAGGAAGTTCTATAATGTTTTTGGTGTGTTAAAAACGAAGCCATGCCTCAGAATTTATAGGCAATTATTGGAAGAGGTGTGATGTTTGTTCTGAAAAAGGTGTCTGTTCAGAAGTTTACGTGTCCTGCCACGGTCCTACCGCGGTTACGCCAGGACCGCGGCCAAACTAGCCTTCTGAATTTGCAGCAGTGTTCTGGCGCGGTCCTACCGCGGTTACGCCAGGACCGCGGCCAGACTATCCTTCTGAATCTTCAGCAGTGATCTGCATTTAATTAATTAAATAATTAATTAAATAAATTTTGTCTAAAAATAATCTTATCGATCGATCCAAAGCCGAAGCCGAAGCCGAAGCCGAAGCCGAAGCCGAGCGAGCGACGACGACGGCGCGAGGGTTCATTCTCTTCAACTCCTTTTAAGAGCTTTAAGAAGTGATTCTATATATAAGCACACAAATGTAGTTGTCCCTCACCAATGAGGGACAAAGTGCAAGTCAAAAGCTCACTTTATTCAAATTTTCATTTCCCTCCATTTTATTTCCCACCATTTCCAATTCACACTCTTAGACTTTAAAGCCCAATGCTTAAAGTCTTTGAAGCCCAATGCCTTTAAAGTCCAACAATCCCCCACATGAATGGGAATGGTTGTAACAAGAATGATCATAGATGAAAGCTGTGTGATTTCTTATTCTTTACTGTTTTCCAGTTTCTTTTATTCTTCTAACAGTTTTCTGATTTTGTGTTTTAACACAGTAGTGATCAACAAGCTTAAGGAATTTTAACCCCCTCACAAGTTGCCAAGGTAATGGATTAATCGCATCTGGATAAGTAGGTTTCCCTTTGAACTTTCCGTAGTGAACATATGTCGGATATACTCGGTCAATCGGTAGATTTGATATCTTTGAACCGTCGAACTTTAGTGTATACCTAGACAACCATATGTCACACAACCAACCCTTAACCGTCTTTTGGTTCTCATTGTTGTGTTCGTTTCAGCCATGAACACCGCCTGGTTTCATAAGTGTGTAGAGAATTGGCTTTACAAAATTCTCATTGAAGCGGCTTCCACTTCACACTTACATAGGTGATTCCTAAACGTGTAATCCTTTAGATTGATACTATTTGATAAATACCACATCAAACTTAGGTAATCATTAAAGAACGTGTAAAGTTCTATCCTTGTTACTGAACATTGTCTTCATCACGAGAAGGGACCAAAGATTTTACTTTGACAATGTTGAACCGGTCAATCACAACTTTGTTTGAGCTCCTTGAACCTAGATCTCGGAACATCCAAAATTCTAGGTAGAGTTACACCCATGTTGACTTGTCCTCGGCCATAGTCCCATTCCCTTAGATGATTTCTCAACTCCCTCTCTAGTTAAGCCTTTTGTAAGCGGATCCGCCACATTATCCTTTGATCTTACATAATCAATAGTGATAATTCCACTAGAAAGTAGTTGTCTAACGGTGTTATGTCTTCGTCGTATATGACGAGACTTTCCGTTATACATAACGCTCCCTGCTCGTCCTATTGCAGCCTCACTATCGCAATGTATGCAAATAGGAGCCAAAGGTTTTGTCCAGAACGGAATGTCTTCTAAGAAATTTCGAAGCCATTCAGCTTCTTCACCGGCTTTATCCAAAGCTATAAACTCTGATTCCATTGTAGAGCGAGAGATGCACGTTTGTTTGGAATACTTCCAAGATACTGCTCCTCCACCAACAGTAAAAACATATCCACTTGTGGACTTTGTTTCTGTTGAGCCGGTTATCCAATTTGCATCACTATATCCTTCTAACCGCAGGATATTTATTGTAGTGCAAAGCGTAGTCTTAGGTATATTCCAAATATCCCAGAACTCGTTTCATTGCCACCCAGTGATGTTTGTTTGGATTACTTGTGAATCGACTAAGTTTACTTATTGCACAAGCTATATCAGGTCGTGTACAGTTCATGATGTACATTAAGCTTCCCAACACACGAGCATACTCCAATTGAGACGTACTTTCACCTTTATTCTTTATAAGATGATGACTTAAATCAATTGGAGTTCTTGCACTTCTAAATTCCAAGTGTTTGAATTTTTCAAGTACCATTTTCACGTAATGTGATTGAGACAAAGCTAGACCCTGAGGAGTCCTCTGGATTTTAATTCCTAGAATTACATCGGCAACTCCTAAGTCTTTCATATCAAACTTACTAGCAAGAATACGCTTAGTAGCTTGAATGTCAGCAATATCGTTGCTCATTATTAGCATATCATCAACGTATAAGCAAACAATGACTATATGATTTGGAACATTCTTAATGTAAACACATTTATCACATTCATTAATCTTAAAGCCATTTGACAACATTGTTTGGTCAAATTTCGCATGCCATTGCTTGGGTGCTTGTTTTAGTCCATAAAGAGACTTAACAAGTCGACACACCTTCTTTTCTTTTCCCGGAACCACAAACCCTTCAGGTTGGTCCATGTAAATTTCTTCCTCTAAATCACCATTTAAGAAGGCTGTTTTTACATCCATTTGATGGATTTGAAGATCATACAAGGCGGCTAACGCTATTAGCATCCGAATGGATGTAATTCTTGTTACCGGCGAGTATGTGTCAAAATAGTCAAGACCTTCTCGCTGTCTAAATCCTTTGACAACAAGTCTTGCCTTGTATTTGTCAATAGTACCATCGTCTTTCATTTTCTTCTTGAAAATCCATTTAGAACCCAATGTTTTGTTACCTGGAGGAAGATCAACTAATTCCCATGTATGGTTGCTCAATATGGATTCTATTTCACTATTGACAGCTTCTTTCCAATATTGTGCTTCTGAGGAAGACATTGCTTCCTTGAAGGTACGAGGATCATTTTCTAGCAGGAAAGTCAGAAAATCTAGACCGAATGAAGTAGATGTCCGTTGACGTTTACTTCTTCTCGGATTTTCCTCATTAGGCATACTATCTTTTATTTCCTCCCGAGGTCATTTTGACTTTTGGTAGGTCACTTCACTTTCCTTTTTATACGGATAAATAGTTTCAAAGAATTCAGCATTATCTGATTCTATTATCGTATTAACGTGAATCTCAGGATTTTCTGACTTATGAACCAGAAAACGATATGCCTTGCTATTGGTTACATATCCAATAAATACACAATCAACCGTTTTTGGACTTATCTTAACCCTTTTAGGTTTAGGAACTTGTACCTTAGCTAAACACCCCCACACTTTGAAGTATTTTAAGCTAGGCTTCCTTCCTTTCCATTTTTCATAGGGAATGGACTGTGTTTTACTATGAGGTACACAGTTGATTATTCCGTTAGCTGTAAGTATAGCTTCCCCCACAAGTTCTGTGGTAAACCAGAACTTATCAACAACGCATTCATCATCTCTTTCAATGTTCGATTCTTTCTCTCCGCAATTCCATTAGATTGTGGAGAGTAAGGGGCAGTTGTTTGGTGAATAATGCCATTTCCCAAACATACTTCTTCAAAAGGAGATTCATATTCGCCACCCCTATCACTTCTTATTATTTTGATCTTTTTGTTTAGTTGTGTTTCAACTTTACTATTGTATTGCTTGAAAGCATCAATTGCCTCATCTTTACTATTAAGTAAATAAACATAGCAATATCTCGTGCTATCGTCAATAAAAGTAATAAAATACTTTTTCCACCGCGAGATGGTGTTGACTTCATGTCACAAATATCTGTGTGAATTAAGTCTAAAGGACTTGAATTCCTTTCAACGGACTTATAAGGATGCTTAGCATACTTTGATTCCACACATATTTGACATTTGGAATTAATGCAAACAAATTTTGGCAATACGTCTAAATTTATCATTTTTCGCAATATTTTGAAGTTGACGTGACCTAAGCGTGAATGCCATAAAGTGTTTGACTCAACTAAGTAAGAAGAAGCATTAACTTTATTGATAGGAACTGCTATTACATTTAGCTTAAAAAGGCCCCCATTCAGGTAACCTTTTCCTACATACATATCATTCTTACTTAGTACAACACTATTGGAAACAAAAATACATTTGAATCCATTCTTGACAAGAAGTGAGATAGACACAAGATTCTTGCGAATTTCTGGAACATGGAGAACTTAGTTTAGAGTCACTATTTTTCCCAACGTCATCTTCAACGCAATCTTGCTAACTCCTTCAATTTTGGCTGTAGACGAATTTCCCATGAAAATTATCTCGTCGGGTCCTGCGGGGGCATAAGAAGAAAATAACTCCTTGTTAGCACAAAAATGGCGGGTGGCTCCAGAATCTATCCACCATTCTTTAGGATTTCCTACCAAGTTGCATTCAGACAACATGGCACACAAGTCCTCCATTTCTTCAGCATTTTCAACCATGTTAACTTGATTCTTCTTCTTCTGACCATACCTTCAGCAATAAATTCATAATTAATAACAAGATAAATCTTATTAACAAATTAATTGATTCGGGTCATACTTTCAGCAAGGAGGTCATGCACAATAACTTGTAATTCTTGGACTTGAGTTATGACCGACCTAGTGTTAATCATCTTGAAATCCAAAAAACTTGCAGCCACGAACTTCTTAAGTCCGGCATCCTCAGTCTTGTACTTTTTCTCAAGCACATTCCATAACGCTTTTGATGTTTCCATGACACTATAGACATTGTACAAGCTATCTTCCAAACAACTTAAGATGTAGTTCTTGCACAAGAAATCAGAATGTTTCCATGCTTCAGTTACAACACAACGTTTGTCATCTGGAGTGTTTTCAGCCAGGACCTGTGACGACCCAAAAGGGTCATCACCTGTATTCCTACTCCCTCTGTACTTCTGAGGCCCTGGAAACCTCATTTGGGGTTGCCTCGAGTTGTGTGCGCAGTCCGGGCGCGTAGCCGAAAAAGTTTAAATATGAAATTTGTGAGAAAAATTGTTAAATCTACTTCGGTCAACGTTTTGGGCAAATGGACCCGGACCCGTGATTTGACGGTCTCGGAGGGTCCGTAGGAAAATATGGGACTTGGGCGTATGCCCGGAATCAAATTCCGAGGTCCCAAGCCCGAGAAATGAATTTTTGTGTGAAATTGTTTTCTGGAAATAATTAAGGAAATTGGAAATGAAATTTGATTAAAAGACTGTGGTATCGGGCTCGTATTTTGGTTTCGACGCCCGTTACAAGTCTTATATACGGCTTAAGTATTTTATGTAAAGTTTGGTTGAATTTGGACGTCGTTTGACGTGTTTTGGACTAAAAACTCTAAACTTGATGTTTTATGAAAATTGGAAGGAAATCCTGGGTCTTGAGGCCTAATTTGATGATTATGATGTTGTTTGGGCGATTTGACCGCACGGATGAGTCCGTAGGATGTTTTTGAGTTTATATGTATGTTCGGTTTGGAGCCCCGAGGGCTCGGGTGAGTTTTGAGTAGGTCCCGGGAGGTCTTAGGCTAGAAATATCAGATGGTTGCAGGTTCAGGTGTTGCAGGCCCCCAGCGCGGCTGTGGTCATTTCCGCGCTGGAAGCCGCGTGGCCGCGGTGCGTTCTTGCGCGGTCCGCGTGGCCAGGTTTAGAGGGCCAGTGGTTCAAGTCGACCCGCGCGGCCGCGTGACTAATCAGCGCGGTCCGCGCTGGGTAGGTTTAGAGAGTGGTTTTCCCACTCTTCCTTGGCGCGGCCGCGGGGCATTTTTGTGCGGTCCGCGCCGGGTCTTCAGCACAGTATATAAAGTCGGGATTTTCAATCATTTTTCACTTTTTCAAAACCCAAAACATAAGAAGCGATTTTCCAAACGATTCCACTTCTTCAAAACGATTGGTAAGTGATTTCTAACTGATTTTCTAAACTCCTTAACATCCTTAAACATAATTTCAACTACAAAGATTTTAATGGGGAAATTGGGAATTTAGGGTAGAACCTAGGTTTTCTAAAATTGGGGGTTGGACCTCAATTCGAGGTCCGATTCCAAAATAACTTACATATTTGTGTTCATGGGGGAATGGGTAAACGAGTTTTGGTTCGAACCTCGGGTTTTGACCATGTGGGCCCGGGGGCATTTTTGACCTTTTGGGGTAAATTGATGAAAAAGCTATAATTAGTCATTGTGTTTGATTTGTTTAGCACATATTGATATCATGAAGTCCTTATTGCATTGATTTGGTTGAGTTGGAGCCAAATTCGAGAGGGAAAGCGATTGTGGAGGATTGTATTGGCTGTGGAAGTTGAGGTAAGTGTTTGGTTTAACCCTAGCTTGAGGGAATAGGAGTCGAGTCTTGTTTGCTAATTGTTAAATGATCGAGTACGATGTATAGGCATGGTGACGAGTTCCTATCATCGGTGTCTAGCATGACCGTGAGTCCTTGTATGTGGACTGTTTGGATATTGTTATGCCTTCCATGCTTAATTGATGGTTTCTATGCGCTGTAAACACCTTGTAAAGGATAATGTGATTTTGGAACTTCGTGGAGCATCGGTTTGGTCTGAAACATAAATAGTGAGAGTATATGAGATGAGAAATGCCTTGGATCTTGTCACGTGTGCTAATGAGAACTAGGATATGAAAATGAAAGAAAAAAAGAGAGAAATAACGATTTACTCTTGCATGGTCATTATTGGTTGTTTGTGTACCCTTGTTGGGATTTCCTTCCAAATACTTGTTCACTCCCTGCCTTTTATTTGTGACTGTTGCTTGGGCAAGGTTGAGAGGTAGACATTACGGATCGGGTTGCACGCCGCAACAGTGATAATTGTGGATCGGATTGCACGCCGCAACAGTGATAATTGTGGATCGGGTTGCACGCCGCAACAGTGATAATTGTGGATCGGGTTGCACGCCGCAACAGTGATAATTGTGGATCGGGTTGCAC
>NW_017674779.1:29441-38952 GCF_001879085.1 Nicotiana attenuata | reverse complement strand
TCTCTCTCTCTCTCTCTCTCTCTCTCTCTCTCTCTCTATATATATATATATATATATATATATATATATATATATATATATAGATGTTTTAGATATAAATTAATTATTGAAGGGAATAAAAGTCGATTAATATTTTGAGAATGTTTTGATCGTTCAACATCTAGCATAAATTATTAGTGTTTTATAATAATATAGATGTATTGGGTAAAACTGAGTTTATGCATATCAAAGTGATTGAAAGATGACGTGTCATGACACGTAGGCAGGTCAAAGAATGATGATTAGCAAAGAGGCACGAGTTACAATAGATACGAGCGAAAACACAAGAAGAGGCACAGGCAAATGTTCAAAAGACTCGACGCTCGTACCTATTTAAGTCTAAAAGCTAAGAAGAATGAACCTGACAGCACAAGGGAGCTCAAATACGTATTTAATAAGCATTAAATACTGCAAGCGTTGGAGAATGTGTATTAAATTTCAATGATTATGTAACGTAGCATTTAATGCCTTTAATCCTCCATAATGACCTTATTATGACAAAGGCAAAACATATAACTTAAAAATAGCTATAAAAGGGAGAAGACTGATCATTTGTAGGGACACGAAATACCAACTGAATATATTGATTTACTTTTCTTTCTGCTATCTAACTTATTGTTATCAATTTCTTTTGTTCATTTTCGATTATCAGTAACCCGAGTTCTTCTAAAAATAAAGCTTTGACCGAAATACTATTTTTTGGTTAAACAAATTGGTTCCGTTACCGGGAATTTGATAATATATTCTTTCTTAACCTTATCTATTTCGTTACATCAACAATCATGTCAAATGTTAACGATAACACCCAAGGAAACCAAGGAAACCAAGGAAACCATCAACTCCAAGGGGACCCACAAGATGTTCACACTCCGATCCCTTCTCCACAAAGTTCGCCTCGGCGGTCTCGAGAAGGAACTCCTGATGGATCTTACTCAAACGCAAATGCTCAATTTGACAATGATGAAGCTATCAATGAAGCTTTGCAGAAGCTGATCGCTCAACAGGTCAATAAAGCTCTTGAGGCTTTTGCCAGCCAGTTACCTGTTGCACCATCAACACCAATTCCAAATACCAACACTTTGGAAAACCCTCGTTCTGGGCTTGTTAATTCAGGCAGTGGTGGAATCCCCAGTGAGTCACGAGAGGGAGAACCAGGTAACTTAGTCAATTTCGATTTACAAAATTTAGTTCTAACATTGCAGAAACAGCTCAAGGAACAAAGTGACCGCATAGAGCAAATACCTGGAGTACCACCTATAATCAAAGGAATCGATATGGACAAATATTCACAGCAACCTTGGAAGCCAAGCGCTGCTCCTCTACCAATTCCAAAGAAGTTCAAAATGCCTGATATTCCAAAATGCGATGGAACAACTGATCCACGAGACCACGTGACTGCATTCACAACTGGCGTAAAAGGCAACGATTTGACTAAATAAGAAATTGAATCANATTTTGGAACTTCGTGGAGCATCGGTTTGGTCTGAAACATAAATAGTGAGAGTATATGAGATGAGAAATGCCTTGGATCTTGTCACGTGTGCTAATGAGAACTAGGATATGAAAATGAAAGAAAAAAAGAGAGAAATAACGATTTACTCTTGCATGGTCATTATTGGTTGTTTGTGTACCCTTGTTGGGATTTCCTTCCAAATACTTGTTCACTCCCTGCCTTTTATTTGTGACTGTTGCTTGGGCAAGGTTGAGAGGTAGACATTACGGATCGGGTTGCACGCCGCAACAGTGATAATTGTGGATCGGGTTGCTCGCCGCAACAGCGATAATTGTGGATCGGGTTGCACGCCGCAACAGTGATAATTGTGGATCGGGTTGCACGCCGCAACAGTGATAATTGTGGATCGGATTGCACGCTGCAACAGTGATAATTGTGGATCGGGTTGCACGCCGCAACAGTGTTGAAATGTATTAGGGTCGGGTTGCGTGCCGCAACAGTTATTGATGCAAACGTGTTTAGTGTTGGTATTAGTTTCTTGTCCGTCTTAAATTTTGAATTGCACCTAGATTGATTACTATGGACTTTGTTACTGGACTTCTGTGGACCCGGAAGAAGTTTGATGCGATATGGGTTATTGTTGATAGGCTGACCAAGTCAGCGCATTTCATTCCTGTGGCAGTCTCCTATTCTTCTGAGAGGTTCGCTGAGATCTATATTCGGGAGATTGTTCGCCTTCATGGTGCGCCCATGTCTATCATTTCGGATCGGGGTACGCAGTTTACCTCACGCTTCTGGAGAGCAGTTCAGCGAGAGTTGGGCACAAGGGTAGACTTGAGCACAGCATTTCATCCCCAGACGGACGGTCAGTCCGAGCGGACTATTCAGATTTTGGAGGATATGCTCCGAGCTTGTGTTATTGATTTTGGAGGTTCGTGGGATCGGTTCTTGCCTTTGGCGGAGTTTGCTTACAACAACAGCTACCAGTCGAGCATCCGGATGGCTCCTTATGAGGCTTTATATGGTAGGCGATGTCGGTCTCCGGTTGGATGGTTTGAGCCGGGAGAGGCTCGGTTGATAGGTACGGATTTGGTTCAGGAGGCCTTGGATAAGGTCAAGATCATTCAGGAGAGGCTTCGTTCAGCTCAGTCTAGGCAGAAGAGTTATACAGACCGTAAGGTTCGAGATGTAGCTTTCATGGTTGGCGAGCGGGTATTGCTCCGAGTATCGCCTATGAAGGGCGTGATGAGATTTGGGAAGAAGGGAATGCTTAGCCCTAGGTACATCGGCCCATTTGAGATTCTTGTTCGAGTGGGAGAGGTGGCTTATAGACTTGCGTTGCCGCCCAGCTTATCAGCCGCGCATCCAGTTTTCCATGTAACCATGCTTCGGAGGTATCACGGCGATCCTACCCACGTGTTAGATTTCAGTACTGTCCAGTTGGACATGGACTTGTCCTATGAGGAGGAGCCGGTAGCTATTCTGGACCGGCAGATTCGTCAGTTGAGATCCAAGAGTTTTCCTTCTGTTCGTGTTCAGTGGAGAGGTCAGCCTCCTGAGGCATCGACCTGGGAGTCCGAGTCTGATATGCGGAGCCGTTATCCCCATCTTTTCCCCGACTCAGGTACTCCTTTCTTTTGTCCGTTCGAGGACGAACGGTTGTTTTAGAGGTGGAGAATATGACGACCCAAAAGGGTCATCACCTGTATTCCTACTCCCTCTGTACTTCTGAGGCCCTGGAAACCTCATTTGGGGTTGCCTAGAGTTGTGTGCGCAGTCCGGGCGCATAGCCGAAAAAGTTTAAATATGAAATTTGTGAGAAAAATTGTTAAATCTTGGTATTTAATTGATTAAGTTTGACTTCGGTCAACGTTTTGGGCAAACGGACCCGGACCCGTGATTTGACGGTCCCAGAGGGTCCGTAGGAAAATATGGGACTTGGGCGTATGGCCGGAATCAAATTCCGAGGTCCCAAGCCCGAGAAATGAATTTTTGTGTGAAATTATTTTCTAGAAATAATTAAGGAAATTGGAAATGAAATTTGATTAAAAGACTGTGGTATCGGGCAAGTCTTATATACGGCTTAAGTACTTTCTGTAAAGTTTGGTTGAATTTGGACGTCGCTTGACGTGTTTTGGACTAAAAACTCTAAACTTGATGTTTTATGAAAATTGGAAGGAAATCCTGGGTCTTGAGACCTAATTTGATGATTTTGATGTTGTTTGGGCGATTTGATCGAACGGATGAGTCCGTAGGATGTTTTTGAGTTTATATGTATGTTCGGTTTGGAGCCTCGAGGGCTCGGGTGAGTTTTGAGTAGGTCCCGGGAGGTCTTAGGCTAGAAATATCAGATGGTTGCAGGTTCAGGTGTTGCAGGCCCCCAGCGCGGCCGTGGTCATTTCCGCGCGGTCCGCGCTGGAAGCCGCGCGGCCGCGGGTGCGTTCTTGCGCGGTCCGCGTGACTAGATTCAGAGGGCCAGTGGTTCAAGTCGACCAGCGCGGCCGCGTGACTAATTAGCGCGATCCGCGCTGGGTAGGTTCAGAGAGTGGTTTTCCCACTCTTCCTCGGTGCGGCCGCGGGGCATTTTTGTGCGGACGCGCCGGGTCTTCAGCACAGTATATAAAGTCGGGATTTTCAGTAATTTCTCACTTTTTCAAAACCCAAAACATAAGAGGCGATTTTCCAAACGATTCCACTTCTTCAAAACGATTGGTAAGTGATTTCTAACTGATTTTCTAAACTCCTTAACATTCTTATACATAATTTCAACTACAAAACAAAGATTTTAATGGGGAAATTGGGAATTTAGGGTAGAACCTAGGTTTTCTAAAATTGGGGGTTTTGGACCTCAATTCGAGGTCCGATTCCAAAATAACTTACATATTTGAGTTCATGGGGGATTTGGTTCGAACCTCGGGTTTTGACCATGTGGGCCCGAGGGCATTTTTGACCTTTTAGGGTAAATTGATGAAAAAGCTATAATTAGTCATTGGGTTTGATTTGTTTAGCACATATTGATATCATGAAGTCCTTATTGCATAGATTTGGTTGAGTTGGAGCCGAATTCGAGAGGGAAAGCGATTGTGGAGGATTGTATTGGCCGTGGAAGTTGAGGTAAGTGTTTGGTTTAACCCTAGCTTGAGGGAATAGGAGTCGAGTCTTGTTTGCTAATTGTTAAATGATCGAGTACGATGTATAGGCATGGTGACGAGTTCCTATACATCGGTGTCTAGCATGACCGTGAGTCCTTGTATGTGGACTGTTTGGATATTGTTATGCCTTCCATGCTTAATTGATGGTTTCTATGCGCTGTAAACACCTTGTAAAAGATATTGTGATTGTGGAACTTCGTGGAGCACCGGTTTGGTCTGAAACATAAATGGTGAGAGTATATGATATGAGAAATGCCTTGGAGCTTGTCACGTGTGCTAATGAGAACTAGGATATGAAAATGATAGAAAAAAAGAGAGAAATAACGATTTACTCTTGCATGGTCATTATTGGTTGTTTGTGTACCCTTGTTGGGATTTCCTTCCAAATACTTGTTCACTCCCTGCCTTTTATTTGTGACTGTTGCTTGGGCAAGGTTGAGAGGTAGACATTACGGATCGGGTTGCACGCCGCAACAGTGATAATTGTGGATCGGGTTGCACGCCGCAACAGTGATAATTGTGGATCGGGTTGCACGCCGCAACAGTGTTGAAATGTATTAGGGTCGGGTTGCGCGCCGCAACAGTTATTGATGCAAACGTGTTTAGTGTTGGTATTAGTTTCTTGTCCGCCTTAAATTTTGAATTGCACTAGATTGATTACTTTGGATTTACTGTTAATATTGTTATCTCCCCACAACATGTTTCCCCTCCCATACTGTTAGTTGCCTTGTACTTCGATTTCTGCTGTATATTTATAATTGCACAGGTTTACGTGAGGTCCAGTCTAGCCTCGTCACTACTTCGCCGGGGTTAGGCTAGGCACTTACCAGCACATTGGGTCGGTTGTGCTGATGCTACACTCTGTGCATTTTTTGCATAGGTCCAGGTATTGAGCAGCAGCAGCAGCATTAGCACGGGGGCGAACCTTCAGTCCAGAGAGACCCGAGGTAGCTTGCAGGCGTCCGCAGGCCCGGCGTCTCCCTCCTATCTTTACATTTGGCTGTCATCTCATTGTACCCGAGATAAACAGATTATGTTTCTTTCAGACTTTGTATGTAGTACTCCTTAGATGTTCGTGAGTATGTGACTCCAGTCCCGAGGTAGAGATATATGTGTTGGAACTTCTGTATTATCGATCATCTATCTACATTTAAGTCTTCCGCTTATGAATTTAATTCCGTCACCTTTATTTAATGCCGTTAATTGTTAAAAAGGAAAATGTGTTTAATGAATTTGTTAATTAAGTTGGCTTGCCTTGCTCCTATTAGTAGGCGCCATCACGACCCTCGAGGGTGGAAAATCCGGGTCGTGACAGGACCGGAGGATCCTCCTTGATGAATCGCTGCAAACTCAACGTAGTAAGATAGAAGAGCATCTTCATTTGCCAGCGTTTGAAGTCGATACCGGAAAATTTTCCGGGTTTTTCTGTTGGTGCCATAGCATGAGCAGGAGTTGAAAGGCTTGACGAGGCAGCCACATTTGTAACAGTAGCACCCGTTCCCGCAACATTTTCATTAGTTTGGTTTTCATTCGTCATTTTTTTGTAGAGTTGGAAACAAAACAGAACTTTGTTAAATCAGCGAAGTTTTGATATCTTCAAACTGAATATCAAACCAAACATACAACACGTAACAATGGTGAAGTTTTTATATACTTCAAACCCGTACGTTTATTATTCCGGTAAAGTTTTGATATACTTTATACCGGACAGAACAATTATTGGAGTAGAAAGCACGAAGGCTTTAGTCTCCAAACCAGTATATAAAATATAGATAACAGTTTAATATATATTTCAACACAGAAACGTTAGTATAAAATTCCTTAAGCTTGTTGCGCGCTACTATGTTAAAACACAAAATCAGAAAACTGTTAGAAGAATAAAAGAAACTGGAAAAACAGTAAAGAATAAGAAATATTCCGATTCCACAATTGGCTTGTGTGTCTGCGAATTAGAATGCAGTATTTTCAGAAAGAAGGAAGTTCTGTAATGTTTTTGGTGTGTTAAAAACGAAGCCATGCCTCAGAATTTATAGGCAATTATTGAAAGAGGTGTGATGTTTGTTCTGGAAAAGGTGCCTTTTAAGAAGTTTACGCGGCCTGCCGCGGTTACGCCAGGACCGCGGCCAGGGTGGCCCTCTGAATCTGCAGCAGGATTCTGGCGCGGTCCTACCGCGGTTATGCCAGGACCGCGGCCAGACTATCCTTCTGAATCTTCAGCAGTGATCTGGCATTTAATTAATTATTAAATAATTAATTAAATAAATTTTGTCCAAAATTAATCTTATCAATCTATCATTTGACAAATCCAAATCCAAAGCCAAAGCCGAAGCCGAGCCGAGCGAGCGAGCGACGACGGCGCGAGGGATCATTCTCTTCAACTCATTTTAAGAGCTTTAAGAAGTGATTCTATATATAAGCACACAAATGTAGTTGTCCCTCACCAATGAGGGACAAAGTGCAAGTCAAAAGCTCACTTCATTCAAATTTTCATTTCCCTCCATTTTATTTCCCACCATTTCCAATTCACACTCTTATACTTTAAAGCCCAATACTTAAAGTCTTTGAAGCTCAATGCCTCTAAAGTCCAACAATCCCCCACATGAATGGGAATGGCTTTAACAAGAATGATCATAGATGAAAGCTGTGTGATTTGCAAGTAAGGATTAATCGCATTTGGATAAGTAGGTTTCCCTTTGAACTTTCCGTAGTGAACATATGTCGGATATACTCGGTCAATCGGTAGATTTGATATCTTTGAACCGTCGAACTTTAGTGTATACCTAAACAACCATATGTCACACAACCAACCCTTAACCGTCTTTTGGTTCTCATTGTTGTGTTCGTTTCAGCCACGAACACCGCCTGGTTTCATAAATGCGTAGAGAATTGGCCTTACAGAATTCTCATTGAAGCGGCTTCCACTTCACACTTACATAGGTGATTCCTAAACGTGTAATCCTTTAGATTGACACTATTTGATAAATACCACATCAAACTTAGGTAATCATTAAAGAACGTGTAAGGCTCTATCCTTGTTACTGAACATTGTCTTCATCACGAGAAGGGACCAAAGATTTTACTTTGACAATGTTGAACCGGTCAATCAAAACGTTGTTTGAGCTCCTTGAACCTAGATCTCGGAACATCCAAAATTCTAGGTAGAGTTACCGCCATGTTGACTTGTCCTCGGCCATAGTCCCATTCCCTTAGATGATTTCTCAACTCCATCCCCTTCCTCTAAATCACCATTTAAGAAGACTGTTTTTACATCCATTTGATGGATTTGAAGATCATACAAGGCGGCTAACGCTATTAGCATCCGAATGGATGTAATTCTTGTTACCGGCGAGTATGTGTCAAAATAGTCAAGACCTTCTCGCTGTCTAAATCCTTTGACAACAAGTCTTGCCTTGTATTTGTCAATAGTACCATCGTCTTTCATTTTCTTTTGAAAATCCATTTAGAACGCAATGTTTTGTTACCTGGAGGAAGATCAACCAATTCCCATGTATGGTTGCTCAATATGGATTCTATTTCACTATTGACAGCTTCTTTCCAATATTGTGCTTCTGAGGAAGACATTGCTTCCTTGAAGGTCCGAGGCTCATTTTCTAGTAGGAAAGTCAGAAAATCTGGACCGAATGAAGTAGATGTCCGTTGACGTTTACTTCTTCTCGGATTTTCCTCATTAGGCATACCATCAGTTATTTCCTCCCGAGGTCGTTTTGACTTTTGGTAGGTGACTTCACTTTCCTTTTTATACGGATAAATAGTTTCAAAGAATTCAGCATTATCTGATTCTATTATCGTATTAACGTGAATCTCAGGATTTTCTGACTTATGAACCAGAAAACGATATGCCTTGCTATTGGTTACATATCCAATAAATACACAATCAACCGTTTTTGGACCTATCTTAACCCTTTTAGGTTTAGGAACTTGTACCTTAGCTAAACACCCCCACACTTTGAAGTATTTCAAGCTGGGCTTCCTTCCTTTCCATTTTTCATAGGGAATGGACTGTGTTTTACTATGAGGTACACGGCTGATTATTCGGTTAGCTGTAAGTATAGCTTCCCCCCACAAGTTCTATGGTAAACCAGAACTTATCAACAGCGCATTCATCATCTCCTTCAACGTTCGATTCTTTCTCTCCGCAATTCCATTAGATTGTGGAGAGTAAGGGGCAGTTGTTTGGTGAATAATGCCATTTTCCAAACATACTTCTTCAAAAGGAGATTCATATTCTCCACCCCTATCACTTCTTATCATTTTGATCTTTTTGTTTAGTTGTGTTTCAACTTCACTCTTGTATTGCTTGAAAGCATCAATTGCCTCATCTTTACTATTAAGTAAATGAACATAGCAATATCTCGTGCTATCGTCAATAAAAGTAATAAAATACTTTTTCCCACCGCGAGATGGTGTTGACTTCATGTCACAAATATCTGTGTGAATTAAGTCTAAAGGACTTGAATTCCTTTCAACGGACTTATAAGGATGCTTAGCATACTTTAATTCCACACATATTTGACATTTGGAATTAATGCAATCAAATTTTGGCAATACTTCTAAATTTATCATTTTTCGCAATGTTTTGAAGTTGACGTGACCTAAGCGTGAATGCCATAAAGTGTTTGACTCAAGTAAGTAAGACGAAGCATTAGCTTTATTGATAGGAACTTCTATTACATTTAGCTTAAAAAGGCCCTCATTCAGGTAACCTTTTCCTACATACATATCATTCTTACTTAGTACGACACTATTGGAAACCAAAAATCATTGAATCCATCTTGACAAGAAGTGAGGTAGACACAAGATTCTTGCGAATTTCTGGTAACATGGAGAACTTGGTTTAGAGTCATAT
>NW_017674779.1:0-29423 GCF_001879085.1 Nicotiana attenuata | reverse complement strand
TTTGTTTCTGTTGAGTCGGTTATCCAATTTGCATCACTATATCCTTCGATAACCGCAGGATATTTATTGTAGTGCAAAGCGTAGTCTTGGGTATATTCCAAATATCCCAGAACTCGTTTGTTTGCCACCCAATGCAACTATGAATCTCATGGAGAGTTCGATCCTGGCTCAGGATGAACGCTGGCGGCATGCTTAACACATGCAAGTCGGACGGGAAGTGGTGTTTCCAGTGGCGGACGTGTCTTTGGATTACTTGTGAATCGACTAAGTTTACTTATTGCACAAGCTATATCAGGTCGTGTACAGTTCATGATGTACATTAAGCTTCCCAACACACGAGCATACTCCAATTGAGACGTACTTTCACCTTTATTCTTTATAAGATGATGATTTAAGTCAATTGGAGTTCTTGCACTTCTAAATTCCAAGTGTTTGAATTTTTCAAGTACCATTTTCACGTAATGTGATTGAGACAAAGCTAGACCCTGAGGAGTCCTCTAGATTTTAATTCCTAGAATTACATCGGCAACTCCTAAGTCTTTCATATCAAACTTACTAGCAAGCATACGCTTAGTAGCTTGAATGTCAGCAATATCTTTGCTCATTATTAGCATATCATCAACATATAAGCAAACAATGACTATATGATTTGGAACGTTCTTAATGTAAATACATTTATCACATTCATTAATCTTAAAGCCATTTGACAACATTGTTTGATCAAATTTCGCATGCCATTGCTTGGGTGCTTGTTTTAGTCCATAAAGGGACTTAACAAGTCGACACACCTTCTTTTCTTTTCCCGGAACCACAAACCCTTCGGGTTGGTCCATGTAAATTTCTTCCTCTAGATCACCATTTAAGAAGGCTGTTTTTACATCCATTTGATGGATTTGAAGACCATACAAGGCGGCTAACGCTATTAGCATCCGAATGGATGTAATTCTTGTTACCGGCGAGTATGTGTCAAAATAGTCAAGACCTTCTCGCTGTCTAAATCTTTTGACAGCAAGTCTTGCCTTGTATTTGTCAATAGTACCGTCGTCTTTCATTTTCTTTTTGAAAATCCATTTAGAACCCAATGTTTTGTTACCTGGAGGAAGATCAACCAATTCACATGTATGGTTTCTCAATATGGATTCTATTTCACTATTGACAGCTTCTTTCCAATATTGTGCTTTTGAGGAAGACATTGCTTCCTTGAAGGTACGAGGCTCATTTTCTAGCAGGAAAGTCAGAAAATCTGGACCGAATGAAGTAGATGTCCGTTGACGTTTACTTCTTCTCGGATTTTCCTCATTAGGCATACCATCCGTTATTTCCTCCCGAGGTCGTTTTGACTTTTGGTAGGTCACTTCACTCTCCTTTTTATATGGATAAATAGTTTCAAAGAATTCAGCATTATCTGATTCTATTATCGTATTAACGTGAATCTCAGGATTTTCTGATTTATGAACTAGAAAACGATATGCCTTGCTATTGGTTACATATCCAATAAATACACAATCAACCGTTTTTGGACCTATCTTAACCCTTTTAGGTTTAGGAACTTTTACCTTAGCTAAACACCCCCACACTTTGAAGTATTTCAAGCTGGGCTTCCTTCCTTTCCATTTTTCATAGGGAATGGACTGTGTTTTACTATGAGGTACACGGTTGATTATTCGGTTAGCTGTAAGTATAGCTTCCCCCCACAAGTTGTGTGGTAAACCAGAACTTATCAACAACGCATTCATCATCTCTTTCAACGTTCGATTCTTTCTCTCCGCAATTCCATTAGATTGTGGAGAGTAAGGGGCAGTTGTTTGGTGAATAATGCCATTTTCCAAACATACTTCTTCAAAAGGAGATTCATATTCTCCACCCCTATCACTTCTTATCATTTTGATCTTTTTGTTTAGTTGTGTTTCAACTTCACTCTTGTATTGCTTGAAAGCATCAATTGCCTCATCTTTACTATTAAGTAAATAAACATAGCAATATCTTGTGCTATCGTTAATAAAAGTAATAAAATACTTTTTCCCACCGCGAGATGAAGTTGACTTCATGTCACAAATATCTGTGTGAATTAAGTCTAAAGGACTTGAATTCCTTTCAACGGACTTATAAGGATGCTTAGCATACTTTGATTCCACACATATTTGACATTTGGAATTAATGCAATCAAAATTTGGCAATACGTCTAAATTTATCATTTTTCGCAATGTTTTGAAGTTGACGTGACCTAAGCCTGAATGCCATAAAGTGTTTGACTCAAGTAAGTAAGAAGAAGCATTAACTTTATTGATAGGAATTGCTATTACATTTAGCTTTAAAAGGCCCTCATTCAGGTAACATTTTCCTACATACATATCATTCTTACTTAGTACAACACTATTGGAAATAAAAATACATTTGAATCCATTCTTGACAAGAAGTGAGATAGACACAAGATTCTTGCGAATTTCTGGAACATGGAGAACTTGGTTTAGAGTCATTAGTTTTCCCGACGTCATCTTCAACGCAATCTTGCCAACTCCTTCAATTTTGGTTGTAGACGAATTTCCCATGAAAATTGTCTCGTCGAGTCCCGCGGGGGTATAAGAAGAAAATAACTCCTTGTTAGCACAAACATGGCGGGTGGCTCCAGAATCTATCCATTACTCTTTAGGATTTCCTACCAAGTTGCATTCAGACAACATGACACTCAAGTCCTCCATTTCTTCAGCATTTTCAACCATATTAGCTTGATTCTTCTTCTTCTGACCATACCTTCAGCAATAAATTCATAATTAATAACAAGATAAATCTTATTAATAATTTTATTGATTCAGGTCATACTTTCAGCAAGGAGGTCATGCACAATAACTTGTAATTCTTGGACTTGAGTTATGACCGACCTAGTGTCAATCATCTTGAAATCCAAAAACCTTGCAGCCACGAACTTCTTAAGTCCGGCATCCTCAGTCTTGTACTTTTTCTCAAGCGCATTCCATAACGCTTTTGATGTTTTCATGACACTATAGACATTGTACAGGCTATCTTCCAAACAACTCAAGATGTAGTTCTTGCACAAGAAATTAGAATGTTTCCATGCTTCAGTTACAACACATCGTTCGTCATCTGGAGTGTTTTCAGCCAGGACCGGAGGATCCTCCTTGATGAATCGCTGCAAACTCAACGTAGTAAGATAGAAGAGCATCTTCATTTGCCAGCGTTTGAAGTCGATACCGAAAAATTTTCCGGGTTTTTCTGCTGGTGCCATAGCATAAGCAGGAGTTGAACGGTTTGACGAGGCAGCCACATTTGTAACAGTAGCACCCGTTCCCGCAACATTTTCATTTGTTTGGTTTTCATTCGTCATTTTTCTGTAGTGTTGGAAACAAAACAGAACTTTGTTAAATCAGCGAAGTTTTGATATCTTCAAACTGAATACCAAACCAAACATACAACACGTAACAATGGTGAAGTTTTTATATACTTCAAACCCGTACGTTTATTATTCCGGTAAAGTTTTGATATACTTTAAACCGGACAGAACAATTATTGGAGTAGAAAGCACGAAGGCTTTAGTCTCCAAACCAGTATATAAAATATAGATAAAAATTTAATATATATTTCAACACAGAAACGTTAGTATAAAATTCCTAAAGCTTGTTGCGCGCTATTGTGTTAAAACACAAAATCAGAAAACTGTTAGAAGAATAAAAGAAACTAGAAAAACAGTAAAGAATAAGAAATATTCCGAGTCCACAATTTGCTTGTGTGTCCTTAAGGAATTTTAACCCCCTCACATGTTGCCAAGGTAATGGATTAAATCCTCCCAGGATAAAACGGAATAAACCTTCCTGCAATAGTGGCAATACAAACTGCAGGATACCAACGAACTTAAAGAACGGAGCAAAATCACACTTACGAATTTGAGAGAGAGAGACTGCGAATTAGAATGCAGTATTTTCAGAAAGAAGGAAGTTCTGTAATATTTTTGGTGTGTTAAAAACGAAGCCATGCCTCAGAATTTATAGGCAATTATTGGAAGAGGTGTGATGTTTGTTCTGGAAAAGGTGCCTTTTCAGAATTTTACGCGGCCTGCCGCGGACCTACCGCAGTTACGCCAGGACCGCGGCCAGGGTGGCCCTCTGAATCTGCAGCAGGGTTCTAGCGCGGTCCTACCGCGGTTACGCCAGGACCGCGGCCAGACTATCCTTCTGAATCTTCAGCAGTGATCTGGCATTTAATTAATTATTAAATAATTAATTAAATAAATTTTGTCCAAAAATAATCTTATCGATCGAAATCCAAAGCCAAAGCCAAAGCCGAAGCCGAGCCGAGCGAACGACGACGGCGGCGCGAGGGATCATTCTCTTCAACTCCTTTTAAGAGCTTTAAGAAGTGATTCTATATATAAGCACACAAATGTAGTTGTCCCTCACCAATGAGGGACAAAGTTCAAGTCAAAAGCTCACTTCATTCAAAATTTTATTTCCCTCCATTTTATTTCCCACCATTTCCAATTCACACTCTTATACTTTAAAGCCCAATACTTAAAGTCTTCAAAGCTCAATGCCATTAAAGTCCAACAGTTACTCCATATAAACTCATTTCAGACCAATATGAGTATTTAATAGAATCGAAATAAAAAAAGTACTAAAAATTGTTTAAATTTTCTACTAACTTATAAATCTCTGATAGGCCAAACAACTCCTAGAAAAGCATGTGACATAAAGTAAAAGTGCTAATATGAATAAAACACAATCTTCACTAATATGTATCACTTATAGAGCACGAAATCTAAATGGCAATTTTTTGGACTCAAAACACATTTCTACAGCTTAAAAAAAAGTTATTTTTTTTACCTAAAATGCGGTATTATAATGCGTTTTACTTTAACGGAATTTTAGCCGTTAAAGTAAAGCGCAGTATAATACCGCATTTTACATATAACGCAGTATTATACTGCATTTTGCCCACAAATCTCTGCTATACATATGGGATTATGGATGATGGGATTATGGATGAGAGACGTATAAGAGAGGATGTTGGTGGTTGTCATTATCAATGTACTTTTTGTTCTTTTCTCATAAAAGTATACTATTTCACTTCTTTTTCTCTTTTAGAATATCAGAATATAATTATAACTCCCTCCGTTTCAATTTATGTGAACCTGTTTGACTGGGCACAAAATTTAAGAAAAAATGAAGACTTTTGAAATTTGTGGTCCTAAACAAGTCAAAAACGCGCCTAAGAAAACAACTCTTGCAGAAGCTTCCACAGTTAACACCCTAATTATTTGAATGTAATAATGGGTTATTATGTTAAAAATGAGAGGGGAAAAACTCAAAAAAAGGAGAAAAAAGATAAGTGAGTTTTTGGCCAAAGAGAGGTGCCACCTCACACTTCTATCTCCCACAATTATATATATATATATATATATATATATATATATATATATATATATATATATATATATATATATATATATATANAATAAACCTTCTGCAACAGTGGCAATACAAACTGCAGGATACCAACGAACTTAAAGAACGGAGCAAAATCACACTTACGAATTTGAGAGAGAGAGACTGCGAATTAGAATGCAGTATTTTCAGAAAGAAGGAAGTTCTGTAATGTTTTTGGTGTGTTAAAAACGAAGCCATGCCTCAGAATTTATAGGCAATTATTGGAAGAGGTGTGATGTTTGTTCTGGAAAAGGTGCCTTTTCAGAAGTTTACGCGGCCTGCCGCGGTCCTACCGCGGTTACGCCAGGACCGCGGCCAGAGTGGCCCTCTGAATCGCAGCAGGGTTCTGACGCGGTCCTACCGCGGTTACGCCAGGACCGCGGCCAGGCTATCCTTCTGAATCTTCAGTAGTGATCTGGCATTTAATTAATTATTAAATAATTAATTAAATAAATTTTGTCCAAAAATAATCTTATCGATCGATCATTTGACAAATTCAAATCCAAATCCAAATCCAAAGACGAAGCCGAGCCGAGCAACGACGACGGCGCGAGGGTTCATTCTCTTCAACTCCTTTTAAGAGCTTTAAGAAGTGATTCTATATATAAGCACACAAATGTAGTTGTCCCTCACCAATGAGGGACAAAGTACAAGTCAAAAGCTCACTTCATTCAAATTTTCATTTCCCTCCATTTTATTTCCCACCATTTCCAATTCACACTCTTATACTTTAAAGCCCAATGCTTAAAGTCTTTGAAGCTCAATGCCTTTAAAGTCCAACAGAATTCATCTTGCTAATCATTACTCTCTTCCTACAACATTTTAGTTTCTGTAACAATTATAGAAAAAGGAAAAAAAATCTTCATCTTCTCTTCTTTCTGGGAAATTGTTTTGTGCAAATTCTAAACTTCCAGCCATGAGTGCACGTGTTTGGAGGTGCTGTGGAACCTTGTGGACCGACCGGTCTTAACGATTTGCACCATGTCGAGCCGAAATCGCTTTCAAGGCAGTGGCTTGCCACGACACATTATTTTTCATAAGTTGTTCTTCTTTCCTTCTTGTTCTTAGTCAATATTATCTACTCATTTTTCTTATAATTTGAAAGTGATTTTACATATAATATTGACTAATGGCCACCACTTTGAACAAAACACTTCCTGATCTCTCAAAGCTTGAGCATTTAGATGGAAACAATTATAAGCGCTGGTCCCAGAAACTTTTAGCTCCTGTTTGGCCATAGATTTTGGCAACTTTTTTTCAAATCTTTTTTGAAAATATTGTTTGTTCATAGATTAATGATCTATTTTTGAAAAATTTCTGAAATTTTTTTTCAAGTTCCCAAAATCTAGTTTAGGGTAGTTTTTGGGTGAAACTTGCTCTCCCACTCACAAAACTTCAAATTTTTTTCAAATAAAATGCACGTCCAAACATAATTTCAACTTCCAAAAATTATTTTTCAAAACTAATTCAAAAATTATTTTTTCAAGTTTCGACCCAATCTATGTCCAAACGCTAGCTTAATTTTCTTTGAATAATTAGAAGTTGATTATGTTTTGTTTAACGATCCTCCTGCTGATATTGTTGCTGATAATTTTAATGCTACTAATATTGTTGTTGTTGACGATGTCATTGCTGCTGTGGTTGTTGAGGCGAACATGGTGGCTAACAAGACAGACTGGATACTGGACATAGGCGCTTCAAGGCACCTTTGCGCTAATAAGGAGTTGTTTCACGACCTTGAGGAATCTGTTGATGGAGAGTGTGTTTACATGGGTAACTCCACTACAGCTGGAGTTATGGGTAAAGGAAAGATTCTCCTTAAGTTAACTTCTTGAAAAACCTTAGCCTTGAACAATGTTTTGTATGTACCCTCCCTTCATAGAAACTTAGTTTCTGGTGCGCTTCTCAACAAAGCAGGTCTTAAACTTATTTTTTAATCTGATAAAGTTGTTATTTCTCGTGGGGGAGACTTTGTTGGGAAGGGGTACCTTAGTGGTGGTTTATTTATACTGAACATCGCTCAAGAGATTACTAATAATGCTAGTACTTTCAATTCTTCTTATATTGCTGAGTCTATTGATTTGTGGCATGGTAGACTAGGTCATGTTAATATTGCTTCTATTAAAAGACTTAGAAAAATAGAATTAATTCCTGCAGTTAATGTTGATAATTTTTTCTAAGTGTTGCCAAAAAGCCTTTTATAAATATAACTAGTATAAAAACAGAATTGTTTGAACTAGTACATTCAGACTTAGCAGATTTCAAGAACACTGTTAGTAAGGGTGGAAAGAAATACTACATCACCTTTGTAGATGACTTTTCTAGATACACTAAGGTATATCTTCTTAAGTCAAAATATGAGGCTGAAAGCATGTTTTTGAAATACAAGGCAGAAGTAGAGAGTCAATTAGACAAAAAAATCAAGAGGCTTAGGTCTGACAGGGGTGGTGAATATAGTACTAATACTCTAGAAGCCTTTTGTGAGAATAATGGTATTATACACGAGGTTAGTGCTCCATATATTCCCCAACAAAATGATGTAGCCGAGCGGAAAAAATAGAACCCTTAAGAAAATGATGAATTCTATGCTTTTGAGTTCGGGTTTATCTAATAATATTTGGGGGGAAGCTATTTTATCTGCATGCTATGTTCTTAATAAAGTCCCTCATAAGAAGTTAGATAAAACCCCGTATGAGTTATGGAAAGGGTTTCCCCCTAACTTGAAAATTCTGAAAGTGTGGGGGTGTTTGGCTAAGGTTGGTCTACCTCACTTTAAACAAGTAACTGTTGGACCCAAGACTTTTGATGCAATTTTCATTGGTTATGCTCAAAATAGTACTGCATATAGATTTATGTCTTTGAATGATAGTTTTATTCGTGAATCTAGAGATGCATAATTTTTTGAACATATTTTTCCATAATGGTATTTATTTAAAATAAATAAGGTATCAACCTTTGCTATAGGAGGTAACTAATCTTTTAATTTACCTTGAGGTAAAGTAATCTTGAGAATAGTTAGGGATCGTTTGGTACAAGGTATAAGTAGATATAGTGCTGGTATAAAATTTTAATACCACCTTAATATTTTGTTTGGTTAGTAAACCTAGTATAAGTTATCCCGGGATTAAAATTAGTACCGGGATAACTTATACCTTCTTCTTAGAAATTATGCAATTGTTATTTTATGTGCCTAGTGATATGCCTAATAATGCTTCTACATCTATGTCTTTTAATTCTCATATTGTGCCTTCTTCTACTATTACTGCTAATGAGCATGAAAATAAACTTAGAAGAAGTAAGAGGCGTAGAATTGAAGCTAGCTTTGGTCCTGACTTTATTATTACTTTCTTGACTGAAAATATTGATGTTGATGTTTTGAGTGATGAATTAGTGTCAATCTATTCAATAGAAGAAGACCATAAGACATATAGTGAAGCAATGAGGTCAATAATGCTAGTTTTTGGAAAGAGGCCATCAAAAGTGAATTAGACTCTAAAGTTTCTAATCACACTTGGGACTTGTCTAATTTGCCTAAAGGTTGTAAAACCATAAGTAGCAAGTGGATATTTAAAAAGAAATTGAGACCTGATGGTACAACTGAGAAATATAAGGCTAGGCTTGTTATTAGGGGTTTTAACCAAAAGAAAGACATTGATTACTTTGACACTTATTCTCATGTGACTAAGATAGCGTCTATTAGAACTCTTGTTGCTTTAGCTGCTATTCATAATTTAGTGATACATCAAATGGATGTTAAAACGGCTTTCCTAAATGGTGATTTAGAGGAAGAGATCTATATGTCTCAAGTTGAGGGATTTGTGATCCAAGGACAGGAGAATAAAGTATGCAAATTGAGAAAGTCTTGGTATGGTCTAAAGCAGGCATCTAAGCAATGGTACGAAAAGTTTAATAGCACATTAGTGGATAATAATTTTGTTGTTAATGCATCTGATACTTGTGTTTATTCCAAAATGATCAGATCAGATTGTGTTATTATATGTTTGTATGTGGATGACATGTTAATATTTGGCCCTAATGTGAATGTCGTTAATCAGACTAAGAATTTTTTGTCTTCTAAATTGAAATGAAAGATCTTGGAGAAGCAGATGTGATTTTAGGGGTTAAAATCAAAAGAACTTCTAATGGGTTTTCATTGTCTCAGTCTCATTATATTGAAAAAATATTGAAAAGGTTTAATTGTTTTGATGTAGCACCTGTGAGAACTCCTTATGATCCTAGCATACACTTGAAAAAGAATAAGGAATCTAGTATTTCTCAAACTGAGTATGCTAAGATAATTGGTAGTATAACGTTTCTCATGAATTATACACGACCTGATATTGCTTATGTTGTTAGTAGATTGAGTAGATATACTCACAACCCTAGTAGTGAAAACTGGAATGCTCTTCATCATTTGCTAAGATTTTTGAGAGGTACTATGGATTGGTGTTTGCATTTTAATAAATTTCCTGCTATTTTAGAAGAATTTTGTGATGCAAACTGGGCTACTGACAATGATCAAGTTAGTCCACTAGTGACTATGTGTTTACTTTGGGTGCAGGTGCTATTTCATGGAAGTCTTCAAGACAGACTTGTATAGCACGATCTACCATGGAGTCTGAATTCATTGCTCTTGAGTTGGCAGGGCAAGAAGCTGAGTGGTTGAGAAACTTATTGGCAGACGTGCCTTTGTGGGGAAGACAAGCTTCACCAGTTTCTCTACATTGTGACTCACAAGCAGCAATTGGGGAATTGCCAAAAATAGTGTGTACAGTAGAAAAAGAGGACATATCCGCATTAGGCATGGTGCGGTAAAATAGTTGTTGAAACATGGTGTTATTTCCTTGGAATATGTAAGATCCAAAAGAAATTTGGCGGATCCTTTAACCAAGGGTTTGGCAAGGAGAGTTATCCTTGGAACGTCGAAGGGGATGGGGCTAAAGCCCATGGATTGAGGAAGTATGATGGATACCCATTTGTGGTCAAACGATGCCATATGAGACCTCAATATGCACTACATTTCCTATCCCTATGGTGTGTGGTAGTGCTTTATAAGGTTGAGCTTATTTTGCTCTTAATGATTCCATAGCCTTAAGGTAGTCTATGTGTAGATAGACTTGATGGAATCACCTATGTGAGTGTAAAGGTGTGGTCGCCTTTTATGAAAGACTTGGGATGTCTTTCTAGAGCACTCATGAGACCCAAGGTACGTGCATGACCATAAAAGCACTTTGTTAGTATCGCAGAATTTGCATAAAATGGATATAGTATGTGTTGTTGGGGTTTCAATTAATGTCCATCCAGTTCAAGAGTACTTCACTTTGTGGATGTTATTTGTTGCCTCATTTCACTACGTGTCAATTCAAATCGAAAGATATTGACGCTTAAGTACATGTTCCTTATTTTGCCCAGAATTGTTCTATTTTTGTCTTTGCATTAGTGGGGGATTGTTGGTTATTTATAATGCAAAGTCAAAAATTTCTTTTTGGAAATCCATTTACAACCAATAGCCACAAGACTTTTTATTTTTCAAGTGTTCTATCTATTTCAAAGTGGCTTCTTGCATGAAGCCTTAAAGCCAAGTGTTGAATGACTTTGGCAAGTGGCTATGCAAATCTACCATGTGTCTTCATGCATGGAAGATTAGGTACACTTGTTAATGTTGAAGCCAAGTGGACTATATATTTGGACAAGTGTTAAAAGGCTCTCCACACTTGTCATACATGCAACCTCCCTAATTGCCTATAAATAGGATAGTCATTAGCCATCATATTCACTCAGTTCTTAACCAAGAATTCATCTTGATAATTATTACTTTCTTCCTACAACATTTTAGTTTCTGTAACAATTACAGAAAAAGGAAAAGAAATCTTCATCTTCTCTTCTTTCTGGGCAATTGTTTTGTGCAAATTCTAAACTTCCAGCCACGAGTGCACGTGTTTGGAGGTGTTGTGGAACTTGGGGAGCGACCGGTCTTAACGATTTGCACCTTGTCAGGCCGAAATCGCTTTCAAGGCAGTGGCTAGCCACGACACAGTATTTTTGATAAGTTGTTCTTCTTTCTTTCTTGTTCTTAGTCAATATTATCTACTCATTTTTCTTACAGAGCATTCTAACGTTTGGCTAAAAAATGCTTACCTTACATTTAGGTGTTTTGATGTTAATATGTTTGACGTTTGAACTTAATTACGTTGTCTTATGTGTAAGATCATGGGAACATGACAAGTGAAGGTTGCACAAAAGGGTGACGAAAATACAAGAAAAAAGCACGAAAACGTAAAAAACGAAGCCAGACGATGCCTGGCCTAAGGCCACCATTAGCTCGCCAGTCCTGACCTCGCGAGGCTCCAGGTGCGCTCTAGACCTGGCACCGCGAGGTCAGGTGCCCATGTCACGACCCGAATTTCCCACCCTAGGGAGTCGTGATGGCGCCTACTAGTGAAAGCTAGGCAAGCCAACTAACTGAACTATTTGACCTGTTTTCCATTTTTATTTTATTTAATGACTTAGCTTCAACAGTTTAGAGCAACATGATTTAAAAAGCGGAAGAAATAAATTTCAAACTTAACAATACTGATACTACCATCCCAAACAAAACCACCCAAGATTTGGTGTCACAACTTCACAGACTGTCTAAGAATACTACAAATAAGGGTGTGAAAGAAATAACAAATACTGTCTCAAGAACTACATAAGAGAAGCAGGAAAAATAGATGGAGGGTGACGCCAAGGCCTGCAGACGCCTGCAGGACTACCTCGGGTCGCCTGGTAAGTAGGAACCTGAAACCTCACTGCGGTCCGAAATCTGCAGCACTGGGATCTGCACAAAATAGTGCAGAGTGTAGTATCAGCACAACCGACCCCATGTGCTGGTAAGTGCTTAGCCTAACCTCGGCGAAGTAGTGACGAGGCTAAGACCAGACTACCAAATAAACCTGTATTGTTATATAATATACAGCGGAAAATAAAACAAGAATAAACAAGTAAAGATGGGAGGGGGTACATGTTGGCGGGGTATATCAGTATCAACAGTAAGTCAAGAATAAAGGCATAAGGATAACTTAGGATTCACAGTGAAACAATAAGGAACTTGTATCCAATCCATAAACACTTGGTATCAACAATTATTGCGGCGCGCAACCTGATCCCAACATGTGACAACACTGCTGCGGCGTGCAGCCCGATCCATATAATTTATCACTGTTGCGACGTGCAACCCGATTCGATCATATTATTGTTGTGGCGTGCAACCCGACTCAAATATATCATTGTTGCGGCGTGCAACCCGATCCAATATATCATTGTTGCGGCATGCAACCTGATCCAAATATATCATTGCTGCGGCGTGCAACCCGATCCACATATACAATCAACAACAACCATAACAAGAGTCCCGGCAAGGGATCAATAAGGAACTACACTATCCGGCAAGGGAATCGACAGTATAGGTAACTACGCCCCAGCAAGGGGGAAACAATTATAACCAAACTTGTTCCAACATCTAACTACCTCAGATAACACCAGTACTCAGTCATAAGAAATCACAAGAAATAAGGGTATGGATATAAAGGAAAACACAGTAAAATCTCGATAAGGGAACAATAGTACAACAATCAAATCCCAGCGAGGGAACAATATCAAAACATCAACATCCCGGCCAGGGAGACAATATAATAACCCTCTTCTCTTTTCCTTTCCCATTTACTTCACAACTCACTTCACACTTGAGCCAATGCTCTTTAAGGTTCAACTGCCAATCGTACTTCCACAGTTCATTTTACAACTTGAGCCAACGCTTTTCACTATTCAAATACCAATATTACTTCCACAAGCCTTGCTCAACAATAGAGATCATCACATAAGGCATGAAAAATACAAATGGAGTCACATTAATCATAGTATAAGACCCACGGTCATGCTTGACACAAACATATAGATACTCGTCACCATGCCTATACGTCGTACTCAACAAATAACACATAGCAAATAGGACACAACTCCTAATCCCTCAAGCTAAGGTTAGACCAAGCACTTACCTCGATGCCACGAACACAGTTCAAGCCTCAACTATAGCTTTACCTCGTGATTCCACCACCAATTCGCTCGTATCTAATCACAAGTTACTTAATTATATCAATGAATGCTAAATAAAAAATTTCTAATGCATGAAAATAAGGTTTCTAAAGCTTTTCCCAAAAAGTCAAAAATCAGCCCCGGGCCCACATGGTCAAAACCCGAGGTTCGAACCAAAACCCGACTACCCATTCACCTATCAACTCAAATATATAATTTGCTTTGAAATTGGACCTCAAATCGAGGTCCAAATCCTCTTTTTTCTAAAAACCTAGGTTCTACACAAAACACCCAATTTCCCCCATGAAAATCATTGATTTTGAGTTGAAATCATGTTAAAAAATATTGATGATTGAAGGAAACAAGTAAGAATTGACTTACAATCGATTTGGAAGAAGAGTTGTTCTTGGAAAATTGCCCTAGGGAGTTTTTGTTTTGAAAAGATGTGAAAAAGGATTGTTTTTCGGCTAAGTATAAAAAGTTGCAGGCTGCAGTTATGGGAATTGCGAAGGGAGGTTGGGAAATACGAACTGGGAATTGCGAAGGGAGGTTGGGAAATGCGAACGGGAATTGCGAAGGGAGGTTGGGAAATGCAAACTGGGAATTGCGAAGGGAGGTTGGGTGATGCGAGCTGGGAATTGCGAAGGGAGGTTGACAAATGCGAAGCCTGCAGACCTGCAATTCCTTAAGTCCAAAATTTCACCCCGTGGCCTATCCAAAACTCACCCGAGCCCTCGGGGCTCCAAACCAAACATGCACACCACCCTAAAAATATCATATGGACTCGCTCGTGCATTCAATTCACTAAAATAACATCAACAACTATGAATTTAGCATCAAAATCATGAAACTTTCTCAAGACTTCAAATTTCCAATTTTCTCAATAACTATCCGATTCACGTCGTTTCAAGACCGTTTCTTACCAAATTTTACCGACAATACATATAAATCATATTGAACCTGTATCGGGCTCTGGAATCATAATACGGGCCCGATACCACAGGTTTTACATAACATTTCACTTTCAAAAACCTTTATATTTTTCAGAAGACAATTTCTTTCAAAAATTCATTTCTCGGGCTTGGGACCTCTGAATTCGATTCTGGGCATACGCCCAAGTCCCATATTTTCCTACAGACCCTCCGGGACCGTCAAATCATGGGTCCGGGTCCGTTTACCCAAAATATTGACCGAAGTCAACTTAATTTATTTTAAAGCCAAATTTTATCATTTTTCACAGATTTTCACATATAGACTTCAGGCTACACACCCGGACTGCGCATGCAAATCGAGGTGATGCTGAAAGAGGTTTTTAAGGCCTCGAAACACAGAATTTAATTTAAAAACAAGTGATGACCTTTTGGGTCATCACATCCTCCACCTCTAAAATAACGGTTCGTCCTCGAGCGGACATAAGAAGAAAGTACCTGAGTCGGGGAAAAGATGGGGATAATGGATCCGCATATCTGACTCGGACTCCCAGGTCGATGCCTCAGCAGGGTGACCTTTCCACTGAACACGAACAGAAGGAAAACTCTTTGATCTCAACTGACGAACCTGCCGGTCTAGAATAGCTACCGGCTCCTCCTCATAGAACAAATCCTTGTCCAACTTGACAGTGCTGAAATCTAACACGTGGGGTGGATCGCCGTGATACTTCCGAAGCATGGACACGTGAAACACTGGATGCACGGTTGATAGGCTCGACGGCAATGCAAGTCTATAAGCCACCTCTCCCACTCGATCAAGAATCTCAAACGGGCCAATGAACCTAGGGCTAAGCTTGCCCTTCTTCCCGAATCTCATCATGCCCTTCATAGGCGACACTCGAAGCAATACACGCTCACCGACCATGAAAGCCAAATCTCGAACCTTGCGGTCGGCATAGCTCTTTTGCCTGGACTGAGCTGTACGAAGCCCGTCTTGAATGATCCTGACCTTGTCCAAGGCATCCTGTACTAGATCCGTACCCAACAACCGAGCCTCTCCCGGCTCAAACCATCCAACCGGAGACCAACACCGCCTATCATATAGAGACTCATAAGGAGCCATCTGAATACTCGACTGGTAGCTATTATTGTTGGCAAACTCTGCTAAAGGCAAGAACTGATCCCACGAGCCTCCAAAGTCAATTGACACAAGCTCAGAGCATATCCTCCAAAATCTGAATAGTCCGCTCGGACTGCCCGTTCGTCTGAAGATGAAATGCTGTGCTCAACTCAACCCGCATGCCCAACTCTCGCTGAACTGCTTTCCAAAAATGTGAGGTAAACTACGTACCTCGATCCAAAATGATAGACACGGGCACACCATGAAGTCGAACAATCTCCCGGATATAAATCTCAGCTAATCTCTCGGAAGAATAGGAGACTGCCACAGGAATGAAATGTGCTGACTTGGTCAACTTATCCATAATAACCCACACTGCATCGAACTTCTTCAGAGTCTGTGGGAGTCCAACAACAAAGTCCATAGTGATATGCTCCCACTTCCACTCAGGAATCTCAATCTTCTGGAACACACCGCCAGGCCTCTAATGCTCGTACTTAACCTGCTGACAATTCAAACACCGAGCCACATACGCAACAATGTCCTTCTTCATTCTCCTCCGCCAGTAATATTGCCGTAAGTCCTGATACATTTTGGAGGCGCTCGGATGAATAGAGTACCGGGAACTATGGGCCTCCTCTAGAATCAACCCCTAAGTCTATCCACATTAGGCACACAAATACGACCCTGCATTCTCAAAACTCCATCATCTCCTAGTGTGACCTGCGTGGCATCTCCGTGCTGCACCGTGTCTCTGAGGACACATAAATGAGGATCATCATACTGCCGATCTCNACCTATGATAACTACATCGGAAGCCTCAGCCTCAGGCCTGGCTGGAAGAGCATAACATCGGGGCTGGGCCCCACCACCCTGGACTACATCTTTGGGACGGCCTGCTGCTGGCTGGCCTCCACCTCTAGCGGCCTGAGCTCCACCTCTACCTCCACCTCTAGCAGCCTGAGCGGGCTGTGGAACACTTGGTGCCTGAGCCATGGCGCGGGAACCCGGATGCTGGGAGCTGCTCGATGCTCGAGGACAAAATCTAGCAATGTGACCCATATCACCACAAGTATAACAAGTCCTCGGCTGCTGAGACTGTTGACCCTGACGGCCTGAATGAGTCCCTCAATGAACCTCCTCACTCTCTCTCTCTCTCTCTCAGTGGGAAAAAAAAACTTCTCCAAAAGCAGCGGAGAAAACTGATCCCAAGTCAAAGCTGGTGACCCAATTGGTCTAGCCAAACGATAATCTCTCTACCAAGTCTCCGAAGACGTAGCTGATCTATCACCGGTCTGTGCTGCTGCTCGCTGAAGAAGCGGTACGTGACCTCGCCATTCGCGAAGGAACAAGAGTGGAAGTTCAACTAGCATTGAGAAATCAAGTCGCATGACAACAAAGAATAGATGTGAAGTTTTTCCTAACTCTGTAGCCTCTGGGGGATAAATACAGACGTCTCCGTACTGATCCCTCAGACTCTACCAATCTTGTCTATGAATTGTGAGACCTATGTAACCTAGTGCTTTGATACCAACTTGTCACGACCCGGATTTTTCTCCCTCGGGAGTCGTGATGGCACCTACTAGTGAAAGCTAGGCAAGCCAACTAACAGAACTATTTGACCTGTTTTCCATTTTTATTTTATTTAATGACTTAGCTTCAACAGTTTATAGCAACATGATTTAACAAAAACGGAAGAAATAAATTTCAAACTTAACAATACTGACACTACCATCCCAAACAGAACCACCCAAGATTTGGTGTCACAACTTTACAGACTGTCTAAGAATACTACAAATAAGGGTCTGAAAGAAATAACAAATACTGTCTCAAGAACTACATAAGAGAAGCGGGAAAATAGATGGAGGGTGACGCCAAGGCCTGCGGACGCCTGCAGGACAACCTCGGGTCGCCTGGTAAGTAGGAAGCTGAAACCTCACTGCGGTCCGAAATCTGCAGCACTGGGATCTGCACAAAATAGTGCAGAGTGTAGTATCAGCACAACCGACCCCATGTGCTGGTAAGTGCCTAGCCTAACCTCGGCGAAGTAGTGACGAGGCTAGGACCAGACTACCAAATAAACCTGTGCAGTTATATAATATACAGCGGAAAATAAAACAAGAATAAACAAGTAAAGATGGGAGGGGGTACATGTTGCGGGGTATATCAGTATCAACAGTAAGTCAAGAATAAAGGCATAAGGACAACTTAGAATTCACAGTGAAACAATAAGGAACTTGTATCCAATCCATAAACACTTGGTATCAATAATTGTTGCGGCGCGCAACCCGATCCCAACGTGTGACAACACTGCTGCGGCGTGCAGCCCGATCCATATCATTTATCACTGTTGCGGCGTGCAACCCGATCCAAATATATCATTGTTGCGGCGTGCAACCCGATCCAAATATATCATTGTTGCGGCGTGCAACCCGATCCAAATATACAATCAACAACAACCATAACAAGAGTCCCGACAAGGGATCAATGAGGAACTACACTATCCCGGCAAGGGAATCGACAGAATAGGTAACTACGCCCCAGTAAGGGGGAAACAATTATAACCAAACTTGTTCCAACATCTAACTACCTCAGCTAACACCAGTACTCGGTCATAAGAAATCACAAGAAATAAGGGTATGGATATAAAGGAAAACACAGTAAAATCTCGATAAGGGAACAATAGTACAACAATCAAATCCCAGCGAGGGAACAATATCAAAACATCAACATCCCGGCCAGGGAGACAATATAATAACCCTCTTCTCTTTTCCTTTCCACATTTACTTCACAACTCACTTCACACTTGAGCCAATGCTCTTTAAGGTTCAACTGCCAATCGTACTTCCACAGTTCATTTTACAACTTGAGCCAACGCTTTTCACTATTCAAATACCAATATTACTTCCACAAGCCTTGCTCAACAATAGAGATCATCACATAAGGCATGAACAATACAAACGGAGTCACATTAATCATAGTATAAGACCCACGGTCATGCTTGACACAAACATATAGATACTCGTCACCATGCCTATACGTCGTACTCAACAAATAACACATAGCAAATAGGATACAACTCCTAATCCCTCAAGCTAAGGTTAGACCAAGCACTTACCTCGATGCCACGAACACAGTTTAAGCCTCAACTATAGCTTTACCTCGTGATTCCACCACCAATTCGCTCGTATCTAATCACAAGTTACTTAATTATATCAATGAATGCTAAATAAACTATTTCTAATTCATGAAAATAAGGTTTCTAAAGCTTTTCCCAAAAAGTCAAAAATCAGCCCCGGGCCCACATGGTCAAAACCCGAGGTTCGAACCAAAACCCGACTACCCATTCACCTATCAACTCAAATATATAATTTGCTTTGAAATCGGACCTCAAATCGAGGTCCAAATCCTCTTTTTTTGAAAAACCTAGGTTCTACCCAAAACACCCAATTTCTCCCATGAAAATCATTGATTTTGAGTTGAAATCATGTTAAAAGATGTTAATGATTGAAGGAAACTAGTAAAAAATTGACTTACAATCAATTTGGAAGAAGAGTTGTTCTTGGAAAATCGCCCTAGGGAGCTTTTGTTTTGAAAAGATGTGAAAAAGGGTTGTTTTTCGGCTAAGTATAAAAAGTTGCAGGCTGCAGTTATGGGAATTGCGAAGGGAGGTTAGGAAATGCGAACTGGGAATTGCGAAGGGGGGTTGGGAAATGCGAGCTGGGAATTGCGAAGGGGGGTTGGCAAATGCGAAGCCTGCAGGCCTGCAATTCCTTAAGTCCAAAATTTCACCCCGTGACCTATCCAAAACTCACCCGAGCCCTCGGGGCTCCAAACCAAACATGCACACCACCCTAAAAACATCATACAGACTCGCTCGTGCATTCAAATCACTAAAATAACATCAACAACTATGAATTTAGCATCAAAATCATGAAACTTTCTCAAGACTTCAAATTTCCAATTTTCTCAATAACTATCCGATTCACGTCGTTTCAAGTCCGTTTCTTACCACATTTTACCGACAACACATATAAATCATATTGAACCTATACCGGGCTCCGGAACCATCACATAACATTTCACTTTCAAAAACCTTATATTTTTCAGAAAACAATTTCTTTCAAAAATTCATTTCTCTGGCTTGCGACCTCTGAATTCGATTCTGGGCATACGCCCAAGTCCCATATTTTCCTACGGACCCTCCGGGACCGTCAAATCATGGGTCCGGGTCCGTTTACCCAAAATATTGACCGAAGTCAACTTAATTAATTTTAAAGCCAAATTTTATCATTTTTCACAGATTTTCACATATAGACTTTCGGCTACACGCCCGGACTGCGCACGCAAATCGAGGTGATGCTGAAAGAGGTTTTTAAGGCCTCGAAACACAGAATTTAATTTAAAAACAAAGGTCATCACTGCCCAGTACCCCCAACTCGTGAATTAAAACATTTCCTACTCAGGTTTGGACTTTGAGACTCCGACCCTAGCCTATAAATACTTCCTAAACATGATTAGTGAGGAGTGAGACGATTTTCTGAGGAAAAAGCACAGTGTTGAACAACTTTGGAGAGGAAAATCATAGAGTTCTTCATCCCTTCATCATTTCTTTGTAATTTATTTATGTAATATATTTGGATAATAGTTACTACAAATAGGGGTGTACATAGGCCGGGTTGGTTCTGATTTTACAATTACCAAACTAAATCAATTGTGTCGGGTTATTAAATCTTAAGACCAAACCAAACCAATAAAACTCGGGTTTTTCGCTCTCGGTTTTTTTCGGGTTTTCGAGTTATTTGGGTTTTTTTCGGGTTTTTTTTTCGGAAAAATCTTCGTAGAACAAAACATATAAATTGTGCTCAAAATATTTCTTTAATCCTAGTAAGATACAACTATCTAAAGCATTTTCCAAGAAATTAATACAAAATAATAAGATGTATCATGGCATTATCCTAAAATATTCAACAATAAAGACAATAAAATTATGTAATATAAATATGTCACGACCCCAGTTCACCCTCCATGTACATATCGTGATGGCACCTAGTTCCTACCACTAGGTAAGCCTAACAGTGCGGAATAACAAATTAACATTTGCGGAATAATAGATTAAAACTGAACATACGGAAATAACAACTGTATATAAGGCCACTCAGCCTATACAACTCAAAATATACGGAAGTCTACAACTAAATTCCAAAACCCGAAAACTCACGGGAAACACAGGCTAATAGAATGTAGTAAACTGCTCTACACCAGAATGTCTAAACAATATGAAAGGAAAGAAAAGGAACTATCTGCTAAAGCCAGAATAGAGTAGAGACTCCTGGTCTGCGAACGTAGCAGATATACCTCAAGTCTCAGCTAGGACTCTCCACCACGAGGATGATACGTTTGGGAGGAAGTACCTGGATCTGCACATGAAAAACATGCGCAGGAAGGGCATGAGTACACCACAACGGTACTCAGTAAGTGCCAAGCCTAACCTCGATTGGGTAGTGACGAGGAAGGTCAGGGCCCTACTGAGGTAACATAATAAATAATGAGATAACAGAAATAGTTTAAATAAAGTCTACAGCGAGAATCTAAACCAGGTAAATAAGGAAGAACAGTAATAGGAAGCAAAGGTAACAATACACGGAAAACTGCCCTCGCAAGGAATAGTAGCCGGAGGATCTCTTGGTATCCCGAGGATCTCTTGGTATCCTTATCATCAACACTGGGGATCTCTCGGTATCCCGAGGATCTCTTAGTATCCTCAATAAGTAAGTCGGGGATCTCTTAGTATCCTGAGGATCTCTTGGTATCCTCAATAAGTAAACCGGGGATCTCTTGGTATCCCAATATATATATAGAAACACATGTGCCAGGGATCTCTTGGTATCCCGCACCCTCCGTCCAGAATATCTCAAGTACAGAGGGATCTCCCGGGAAGTCGTCCCGTAGTCCCAAATTAAACACACAACAACAACGATTCCTAAATCTCGGAACAATGCTAAAAATCAGGACACGAAGTAGTAAATTATAGCCTAACATGCTTCACAGAGTACAAATAGCACAGTTAAAGCAAATAAGCAGGTAAGCCAGCTAAACATGAGACTCTAAGCTAGCACAGGTACAAACTTACAGTTAAAATGAACAAGTAAACAAGAAAGCTCAATTTAAATACTTCAAGTAGAAACGGATTTACAACAATTAGCTCAAGTACGCGCTCGTCACCTCACGTACGGGGCATTCAAATATTCAAGATCATATCCTAAGGGAAAAAGGTCCCCCACACAAAGTTAGACAAGCCACTTACCTCGAACCGGCTCAATATCAACTAAAAATCACGCTCTTGCCACGAGTATCCGACTCCAAATGGCTCAAATCTATTCAATTCAATTACACATTGTAAATAACATCGCAAACACCTGGTTTTGCTAATAAATTCAAAGCTACGGCGTAAAATTAGGTGAAATGACCAAAATGCCCTCCAGGCCAACGCCCCGGAATCGAATAATTTTTATATTTTCAGAACCCTCGTACTCTCACGAGTCTAACCATATAAAAATCTCCCAAATCGGAGGTCAAATGCTCACTCAAAACTCCATAATTTAGCCAATGAAGTTTTACCCCAAATTATCCAATTTTGATCCTAAATTCGAATTCCAATGATACATTTAACTATATAATGATGAAATATAACTAGAAGGGATTAAGAAAACGTTACCCAATAGTCTTCTCTTCAAAACCCACTCAAAATAGCCCTTACCCGAGTTCTCAATTGATTTTTGTAACTTATGAACTCAAACCCTCGAAACTTTTATTTCTGCCCAGGGATTTCCGCTTCTGNAATATGCACTCCCTCCCGAGTTATGCACACTAAATAGGCACAACTAATTGAGGATCCTGTCAATTAACTAAAACAAGCATGTAGTTGAACAAATAGAGATTAAACTGACAAACTATACTAGCATAACCAAGAAGTTCATCCTTCAATAGGTTCCATCAAAACCCTAGACAAAGGAATTAGCTACTCATGGCAAAACTAGATAAAACTACTAAATTATTCATAATGGGTAATTGCAAGAAAATAAAAGAGATAGAAAAACTCTAATGTTTGGTTGATCTTCTCACACTTGTTCTTGCCTCCAAAAGTAGTCTAAAACAAGCTTAATCCCATCTTGGGCGAATTTCTAAAGCTTATAAGGGTTTGACATAAGTTTTCCCGAATTTACACTTTGGTCCCCAATTTTTCTGACGCGTGAACAGTGCACCGCGGTCGCGGCAGGATCGCGGCTCGACCGCGGTGGGAGCTGACCATTCTGCCTGGACTTTTAATTCGCCGCGGTCGCGGTGGAATTTGCCCAGGCCATTTTCTCGCTACTTTGTGCTCGGGTACTTCTCGAATGGGCGTTTTCTTCACATTATCGCCTCCAAACCACTCTGTGGTGCTTCCTCCCTTAGAATATTCCCTGCGAAATAAAAGAACACCATTTAGAGCATTTTGTTGGTAATTCGGCTATAAAGCAACAATAAAGCATGGTAATATTAAGGTGCAAATATCATCTATATAGCCTAATATCAACACCCCACACTTAAATCATTGCTAGTCCTCGAGCAACACGCCACACTCTAACAACAATCCTTCCCTAAGCTTTTCCCTTAACGAACCACACCTTGAATAATTTACCAATATTGCACCTAGTAGTGAACAACCTTTCCCTCAACAATCGAGTCTCCCGTACTATGCAACATTCGCACTCACTCAAACTACTCTATACAAGAGTCAAGACTTACCTTTCTTTTGTGAATCACATGCCCTCACATCACACAAGAGAGTAGTCCCATGTATGATAATATTTTGAACAACCAGGAACTTAGATAGACAAAATTCGCTCACTCTAAAAAAGAACATTCACATGCCACAAAGATGCACCATAAGCTTGCCCGTAGTGTACTACTCTACTAATCGAGCCCACTCAGTTTAAGATCAATAGGACTTCACTTGGTTGTAATGTAGGCTAAGGGACGGGTAGGATATATTTGGATATAGTGACTAACCTCCCTAAGCACTTTTAATGCAATTACATCAACCTTTAAAACCATACTTATGCCAACCAAACATTCCACCACTTTTTTATTTAAAACACCCCCAACCATTAGGTGTAATTATAACAAACCACCATTTATCGATTAATACATTGTCTCATCTCTTTTTTTTTCTTTTTCTGTGGTTCTTATTCTTTTACTCTTCAAAAACTCTGCACCTTTTCTCCATTTCAATGGTTCCACTCAAAAACCAAATCACCACCCCACACTTTTGCTTTTGCGTAATTTCAATACCATTCAAGTGCTTAAGGGAGGTAAAAGGGTTCAAAAAGCTGGCTATTCAAACAATTGGGTAAGGTTCACAATGTGGTTGCCTAAGAAACAGGCTTATAGTCTCAACGGGGTTAGCTAATATGTATTACATTCATGTGGGTTTACGTTATATGTCTGGCTTACAAAGAAATGCCTATATCACTTTTAAAACTGAATGAAACTACTATTTCGCTTTGCAAACACACAGGGCAAGTTCTAGGCATCAAATGTGAATCATGGAATACAGTAAAACTCGCACACACATGGCATATGACTCATACCAGATTGGCTTATCAAGACATTCTCTTCTGAGTATTCAAGTCAGTGACAAACATGCAATTTAAGTACTTCAGAAAGAATCAACCCCTGAGGCTAAGTGTTACACTCTAGTGTCTATTGTGTTCAGGTGTATCCACGCTAAGGGTTTCTCCTTCCATTTTTGCTCGTAGCCCATTAATCCTAATCTAGAAACTAAAAAGAAACAAAATGAGCAAAAACTACCTACACCCGGTTCAAGCTAAACCCTTGGAAAAGAACCGTGGCCCAAAGAAAAACCAAGGGGGAGTTACTACACTACCTAAAAAAAACTTTTTGGTCTTTTCTCTAGGCTTACTTCCCTCAAGAAAATTGTCTAAAGGATCCGTCATCAAGAAGAGTCTCCATATTCCATTTTTTTTCTCGACTTAGTCCCTCAAGAACCCCGCCGACAGAGATCCGTCGTCGGGACAAGTCACTTACTATTTTAACTTACCTAATGAACACTCAAACACCAAAACAATCAAAGCAAAACAAAACAAAACAAAATCAAACAGTCAATTGTTATAATTACATATATACAATGAAGTATCCCCCACCCCACACTCAAAATGAAGACATGTCCTCATGTCTTAAAAATTTAAAGAACAGGGAGGTAAAGGAACTTCCCTGAAGGATCACTCCTGATCGGAGACGGTGTCTGGGTTCACATTGCAAGCACGACCCAGAGCTCCCAACCAGCCTAAGAATTCCTTTTTCGACTTCACCTGCCGGTCAACCACCGCATCTACAGGGGCACCCAAATCAATTACTAAGGTACGTAATCCAGCCATCTCCTGTTCCAAAGCTGTCATGAGGGTGCTCCGGCGTGGCAGTAAAGGTCCTACCTCGCCAACTCGCGGAGGTGGGGGGACCTCAGCCGCCTCGGCATCATCATCATCATCATCTGATTTAGCATCTAAGTCATCAATATCCACCACCGGCTCTCGTCCCTCGAGTCCAATTCTTCTCGCCTGGAACGGGGCTTTCAGGGGCAATTTCCCATCAACTCGAAGGACCTCACGGACTCTAGCAAGACAGCACAGCCGGGTGATTAGCGAGGGGAAGTAGTGGCCCTTGATTAGCTCAGGCGATCTAATAAACATCTCATCATGGATGAGCCGGGCTACATCAAAATCCTGGTGTGTCATAAGGCAGTAGATAGCCGCTGCCCTTGGCCCATTAACATCAGTTATGTTGCTAGAGGGTAGCAAGCGGGTGTTGATAATTGTGAGCCAGCACTTTGCCTCCCAATTAAGAGACTGTGAGTTCAGAGTGATCAGCTTCTTTATCCATATAAATGACTTGCCAGGGATACAGATGACATCAAGAATTGGTGCCCACTCAACCCTCGGGCGATGATTATCTATATATGCATCTGTCTCTCCTGTGAAGACTGGGAGGCGATACACCCGGCGGATGGTCTCTAGGGAGGCATCTACCCGGTTATTGCGCACAGTATTAAACCCCTGCTCATGTTCCGGCAAATTTGCATAAAACTCCCACACTAGCTGAATATTGGACTCCTCTGGTACCTCGAAGAAGATGTCCAGCTGACACCTCCTCAACTCATTGTAGATATTCGGGCACTCCACCTCTAAGGCTACCCGATCAATGTGCACCTCATGTAGCAATTTCTTAGCTGCCTTGGGATTGTACCGGTCCTCCGCCGGTTTGGAGACAAACCTAGTGCTGTCAAAATGTGGTGCACTGGCTTGCCCCTAGCTCGCGAGGAGCTTCCCGGTCCACTAGCGGAGGATCCGGTGTTGCGTCGCTTCCTAGATAAACTCATTGTACATGTCAAATAGAGAAACGCCTATTAGTGAGTGGGTGAAATGTGTGACTATGGGTGGTTACTCAGACTTCACCACAACCATGTCACATTAGCCCTTATAACTCCATTGGGGCAATTTCCCAAACACTTTGTGGGCAAGACAAAATCTGCATACATATAGCCCATAATGTGACATCAAATCCTCCCCAAATACAATATACCACTACACCATCACACCCCACAATATTTCATTCAATCACTCACCAACAAACACCTTTTCACCACAAGAAACATACAACCCCTTCACCAATCATTCTCAAAAATGAAATTCAAAAGACAAACAAGAAGAAACTAATACAAATCTACCAACAATTACAACCCATAACAACATTAAACTAACATAAACTACAACACAATACAAAAGAAAAGAGAAGGGAGAGGTGAGTATCATACCTTCATGGAAGACTAGTGAGAGGAATGGAGATGGGGGAAGTGGGAGGAGTGAAGAAGAAGAAGAAGAGAGGGATTGGGAGAGTTAGGGTTTAGATAGAGAGAGATGGAGAAATAGAAGAGGGGAATCGGGTGGTATGGGTTTAGTTAATTAGGAGTTATTAAAATTAAAAGGAAAAAAAGAAGAAAGAAAGGGGGAAAAGATAAATAAAAAAAATTACCTGGACCCACCGCGGTCCTACCGCGGCCGCGGTGGGTGAAATGTCACGAGGCAGTATACTCTTCGTTCACCGCAGTCTTACCGCGATCCCACCGCGGTCGCGGTGGACTGCCCAGTTCTGAGGCAGAATACTTGCCTCTCACCGCGGCAAGATCTCACCGCGGTCTTGCCGCGGTCGCGGTGCTGACGCTCATTTTTTTTTATTTTTTTATGAAGTTACAAGAACATACTACCAACAACATTCGTGGGTTGCCTCCCACGCAGCACCTGATTTAACATCGCGGCACGAAGCAGACAAGCGCATTTAAGGCTCGCTCGACCTCTGAGGTTCCGTCAGATTTATCTCAGACACTTCCTTTGGCTCTTTCATGCCTATTTATAACTTCAATCTCTGCCCATTGACTCTAAATGTGTGAGAGTCTTTCTCCGAGGCAATTTCCATAACTCCTGAGGGGAAATACTTCGCCCACTCGAAATGGACCAGACCATCGTGACTTAAGCTTACTAGGGAACAGCCGTAATCGTGAGTTGTAGAGCAATACCATGTCCCCGGGTTTGAACTGTCGCTCAACAATGTTCTGGTCATGCAAACTCTTCATTCTTTCCTTGTACAATTTCGTGCTCTCAAAAGCAAGATGTCTGAACTCGTCAAGCTCATGCAATTCAGTGATTCTCGTTGTGCCCGCAACTTCAATGTCTAGGTTTAGATGTTTCAGTGCCCACCAAGCTTTGTGTTCAAGTTCCACTGGTAAGTGCAAGCCTTCCCAAACACCAACTTATGTGGTGACATACCAATTGGTGTTTTAAAAGCAGTTCTATAAGCCCAGAGTGCATCATCTAGCTTCTTCGCCCAATCAGTTCTAGTGGCGTTTACTGTTTTGGTCAATACACTCTTTATCTCTCTATTAGACACTTCCACCTGGCCACTCGTCTGCGGATGATACGGTGTTGCTACCCTGTGACGCACATCATACTTCGCTAGAAACTTTTCAAAGGCTCGATTACAGAAGTGGGTACCTCCGTCACTGATGATAGCTCTCGGTGTCCCAAAACGGGTGAATATGTTCTTCTTCAAAAACCCCACCACTACTCTTGCATCATTACTGGGAAATGCTGCACCTTCTACCCATTTGGACACATAATCTACAACAACAAGTATGTACTTATTGCCAAAGGAGCTGACGAAGGGACCCATGAAGTCAATCCCCCAGACATCAAACACTTCTACCTCTTGAATCGGGTTCATGGGCATCTCATGGCGCCGGGAAATGTTCCCAGTTCGTTGACATTCATTGCAGCCCTTCACCCATTGGTGCGCATCTTTGAACACTGTTGGCCAAAAGAAACCGGCCTCTAGCACTTTCGCAGTTGTCCTAACTCCTCCGAAATGCCCTCCATATGCTGATGCATGACATGCTTGCAAAACAAAAGATTGTTCTATCTCGGGGACACACCTCCGGATCATATTATCAACACATATTCGAAACAGGTAAGGTTCATCCCAATAGTACATGCGGCAGTCACGCTAAAACTTTTTCTTTTGTACTGAGGACAGATCATAAGGAACTATACCACACGCCAGGTAGTTTGTAAAGTCTGCATACCATGGTAGTTCCTCAAGATTGGCCGAGAGCAGTTGCTCGTCTGGAAAGGTTTCCAAAATGTCTTCAACATCAGTTGAATTCTCAGCTCCCTCAAGTCCTGATAGATGATCAGCGACTTGATTTTCCGTGCCCCTACGGTCACGAATTTCGAGGTCAAACTCTTGGAGTAACAGCACCCAATGAATTAGGCGCGGTTTAGATTCCTTCTTCTCAATTAAGTACCTAAGAGATGCATGGTTAATGTATACAATTACCTTAGAGCCAATCAGGTATGATCTGAATTTATTGAAAGCAAACACCACCGCCAACATCTCCTTCTCCGTCACAGTGTAGTTTAGCTGGGCTCCACTCAGCGTTCTACTTGCATAGTAGATTGGATGCATTAATTTGTCTTTCCGTTGTCCCAGCACTGCCCCCACTACGTAGTCACTAGCATCACACATGAGTTCAAATGGCTGCTCCCAGTCGGGGGCAACAATGATTGGTGCTGTGACCAGCCTCTTTTTTAGCTCCTCGAATGCTACCCTGCAATCATCAAAAAACATGAAGGGGTGATCTTTTTCTAAGAACTTACAGAGAGGGTTGGCAATTTTGGAGAAATCTCTTATGAATCTCCGGTAGAAACCGGCATGCCCGAGGAAGCTCCTGATTACTTTGACTGAAGTTGGAGGTGGCAGCTTTGCTATCACGTCAACTTTCGCACAATCCACCTCAATTCCCTTGCTTGACACCCGGTGCCCCAGGACTATGCCCTCTTGTACCATAAAGTGGCACTTTTCTCAATTAAGAACCAGGTTAGTCTCAATACACCGCTTCAGCACACGAGTTAGATTTATGAGGCACTCATCAAATGAGTTCCCCACCACTGAGAAATCATCCATGAATACCTCCATTATATCCTCTACTATATCAGTGAGTATGTCCATCATGCACCTTTGGAATGTGGCGGGTGCATTACATAGGCCAAAGGGCATCCTCCGAAAGGCATAAATACCATACGGGCAAGTGAAGGAGGTCTTCTCTCTGTCCTCTGGTGCAATAGAGATCTAATTGTACCCTGAGTACCCATCCAGAAAATAGAAGTGTGGCCTCCCTGCCAACCTGTCTAACATCTGATCAATGAAGGGAAGTGGGAAGTGGTCTTTCCGGGTGGCTAGATTTAACTTCCT
>NW_017674778.1:80821-84952 GCF_001879085.1 Nicotiana attenuata | reverse complement strand
AAGGTTCTTAGGGTGGTTGAGTCCCAACATGGTTACCCAACATTGTGCCAGTGCCGAAGAAGGATGGGAAGGTCAGAGTCTGTGTTGACTACCGGGATCTCAAACGGGCCAGTCCGAAAGACGACTTCCCTTTGCCAAATATACACATCCTGATTGACAATTGCGCCAATCATGAGCTACAGTCATTCGTAGATTGCTTCGCTGGTTATCATCAGATCTGGATGGATGAGGAAGATGCTGAGAAAATAGCTTTCATTACGCCGTAGGGAGTGTACTGTTACAAGATGATGCCATTCGGCCTGAAGAATGCAGGGGACACCTACATGAGGGCCATGACTACCATCTTCCATGATATGATACACAAGGAGATATAGGTATATGTGGATTATGTTATTATCAAGTCCAAGAAGGCCATTGACCACATAGAAGATCTAAGGAAGTTCTTCAACAGACTGCGGAGATACAACCTGAAACTAAACCCCGCAAAGTGCATATTTGGAGTTCTTGCTGGGAAATTGCTTGGGTTTATTGTGAGCCGCCGAGGAATAGAACTGGATCCATAAAAGTCAAAGCCATTCAAGAGCTACCACCGCCAAGGAACAAGAAGGATGTGATGAGTTTCTTGGGAAGGCTTAACTACATCAGCCGGTTCATAGCACAGTCTACAGTTATCTGTGAGCCGATCTTCAAGATGTTAAAGAAGGACGCCACCACCAAATGGACCGAATGACTGCCAAAAGGCCTTCGACAAAATCAAAGAGTACCTGCCAACACCACCAGTCTTAGTCCCGCTCGAGCCAGGTAGACCCTTACAACTCTACCTTGTAGTGTTAGATAGAGCTTTCAGCTGCGCTCTGGGGCAGCACGATGAAACAGGAAGGAAAGAGCAGGACATTTATTATCTCAGTAAGAAGTTCACCTGGTACGAGGCCCGATATTCTCTATTGGAACACACCTGTTGTGCTTTGACTTGGGTAGCTTAGAAGCTGAGACATTACTTCTGTGCCTATACTACATACTCATATCGAGAATGGATCCCTTGAAGTACATCTTTCAAAAGCCCATGTCCACTAGCAAGCTAGCCAAGTGGCAAATCCTGTTGAGTGAGTTCGACATTGTTTACGTAACTCGGAAAGCGGTCAAGGGACAGGCACTGGCAGACCACCTTGCTGAAAACCCCGTGGATGGAGGATACAAACCCCTGAAAACGTATTTTCCTGATGAAGAGGTATCATTCATAGGAGAAGACATTGCGGAATCCAATGACGGTTGGAGAATGTTCTTCGATGGAGCAGCAAATTTCAAAGGAGTTGGCATAGGAGCAGTCCTAATATAAGAAACCGGTCAGCATTATCCAGTGTCTGCCAAACACAGGTTCCCCTGCACAAACAATATGGCCGAGTATGAAGCCTGCATCTTAGGACTCAAAATGGCCATTGACATGAACGTTCAAGAGCTGCTAGTGATTGGAGATTCAGACTTACTTATACATCAGGTACGAGGAGAATGGGCAACCAAGAACTCCAAGATACTCCCGTATCTGCACCGCGTGCAGGAATTGAAAATGAGGTTCACGAAGACGGAATTCCAACATGTTCCCAGAATCCACGAATGAGTTCGCCGATGCATTGGCTACCCAATCATCTACGATACAGCATTTAGAGAGAATTTCATTGATCCCATTCTGGTGAAAATCCATAATCAGCCAGCTTACTGTGCCCATGTTGAAGAAGAAGCAGACGAAAAGCCTTGGTTTCATGATTTCAAGGAATATTAGGCAAAAGGAGAGTACCCAGAGCTTGCAAATCCTACTCAGAAAGGCACACTTCGGAGATTGTCCAACAACTTCTTTCACAGCGGAGGAATCCTGTATAGGAGGACTCCTAATTTAGGATTATTAAGATGTGTCGACGCAAAGGAAGATCTAGGCTACTAGAGGAAATTCATGCTGGGACCTGCGGTCCACATATGAACGGTTTTGTCTTAGCAAAGAAGATACTCAGGGCTGGTTACTTTGGATGACTATGGAAATGGACTGCATCCAGTATGTCCGGAAATGCCACTACTGTCAGATACATGCGGACATGATAAAGGTACCTCCGAACGAGCTTAATGCAACAACCTCACCATGGCCGTTCGCCGCCTGCGGAATGGATGTTATTGGACCAATCGAGCCTGCCGCTTCCAACGGACACAGGTTCATCCTAGTAGCCATCGACTATTTCACCAAATGGGTCGAAACAACATCTTACAAAGTAGTGACTAAGAATGTCGTGGCAGACTTTGTCCGCGATCGCATTGTTTGTCGATTCGGAATTCCAAAGTCAATCATTACTGATAATGGCTCCAACCTCAACAGCGACTTGATGAAAGCTTTGTGCGAAACTTTCAAGATCAAACACAAGAATTCCACAGCTTACAGGCCTCAGATTAATGGAGCTGTAGAAGCCGCCAACAAGAATATCAAAAGGATATTGAGGAAAATGATAGAGAAGCATAGACAGTGGCACGAGAAGTTATCATTTGCTCTACTAGGATATCGCACCATAGTGCGCACATACACCGGGGCAACCCCCTATATGCTGGTTACCCGTTGAGGTAGAAATTCCTTCCCTAAGGATCATACAAGAAGCTGAGCTCGACGACGCAGAGTGGGTAAAAAGTCGTTATGAGAAACTAGCCCTTATAGACGGAAAGAGAATGAATGCAGTCTCCCATGGTCAACTTTATTAGAACAGAATGTCTAGAGCCTTCAACAAAAGAGTCAAGCCAAGACAGTTCACACCGGGGCAACTGGTGTTGAAGAAAGTTTTTCCGCATCAAGATGAAGCCAAAGGGAAGTTCTCTCCCAACTGGCAAGGTCCATACATGGTTCATCGGGTTCTAACAGGAGGAGCCCTCATACTTGCAGAAATGGACGGAGAAGTCTGGCAAAAGCCGATCAATTCAGATGCAGTCAAGCGTTACTATGTGTAATCTTTATGCTTTCCTTATATGATGTAAATTGAACTACGCCTGACCTGATTCCCATTTAAGAGGGGATACGTAGGAAGCCGTATGGTTTCGGTCACAATTCAATAAAGTTTTCATTTCCCCCCGCAATTGGAAACTGGGGCAGAATTTTGAGGAGGACCCTAAAAATTCCGAAGTAATTTCAGCCGATTGCCGCATGAACAACAGTCAGAAATGTCAACCCATCAAACTGGGGCAGAATTTTGAGGAGGACCCTCAAAATTCCGTAGCAGGAGAGGTTGCAATGTCCCGAACTACGTCACAGTCGTCGGTTCATCTAAAAGCTATTTTTAATTATACATTTATGTCATACTTTTACAAAATCATGCATGTTTATTATTGAAACTGCTTTGTTTAGCAACGCCACCCCAATGATACAGACGGTATCACGGTATCACAAGATCAAAGCCGAACAAGTCAAGAAAGCAAGCGGGGATACGAACTTACCTTCCCCCTTACAAGACTCACGATTTTTCTTTGAATGCAGGCACTAGGATTGCGAAATCCTTAAACATACTGTACGCCCATGGGACACACATTGTTCAAGAATACGATTCTCAGAACCGTTGCACTTGCCAATATTTGCTATCAGCACACACCAGTGATGTTCCGTATGTCACAGTGCTCCCAGTAATCACAACGCCGCAATCCGCTATCAGCTAAGAAAACTCTACTGCCATTTGCTATCTTATTCTTGCATAAGGCTACCATTCTGCCTTCCAATTTGCATAAGGTTACTATTCTGCCTTCTGAGACTAAACGCTGTCTCCATCTGCATTTGCATTGCATAAGGCTACCAATATGCCTTCCAATTTGCATAAGGCTACTATTCTGCCTTCCGAGACTAAACGCTGTCTCCATCTGCATCTGCATTGCATAAGGCTACTATCACGACCCAAACTGGAGGGCCATGACTAGCACCCGGCCATACTTACCGAGCACCAACATACATTTTATCTAACCTTCTTTATTATCTTTTAGGGCTGACGAGATCAATATAAATGGTAGACATGGGTCGTGGACAACCAACAATAAAATATGATGGCATGACCATACCTAACATGGGATGACTGAAAAATCAAGAAACTATATATAAGGTACGAGCTACCACGCTACCAT
>NW_017674778.1:72673-79234 GCF_001879085.1 Nicotiana attenuata | reverse complement strand
CTTCAAGTTACGTTTTTTTTTTTTTTTTGTTAAACATGTTTTGGCATGTGTAGTCTGTTAAATTTGTGGGACTAAAAGATAGATGCATTTACTAAATATCATGTGACAAAGTGAAAGAAAGGCATCCATATTCCAGATCCTCTCTGCTCTCAAACTCTCTCAACCTAACCCTAATCTTCAACCGCCGGCCTCCTATCTCCGGCCACCTCCGGTCACCTCTCATCGTCTCTTAAGCCTCCAATGGCTTCTCTCATGCCACGCTCGTCTTCTCTGAGCCCTTCAAGGGCCCTGGGCCACGCCGACTTTTATCTAGGGTTCGATGTGTGTATGTTCATGGCTACTCCGGTGTGATTTCGAGCAAAATCACACTGTATTTGTTACGATCTTTGAGTTTCTAAATAGGTTATTCCACATCTACTTGGGTTTCTTCTGAAACCTTAATTTTTATTTGCATCTCTTAGATCTGTGCTATTTTTAAAACGATTTGAGTCTGTTCCTTATATGTTTTACACTGTCCTTGAACTTCTTTTGCAAAAATCACTAATTTCAAGTTGATTTTCACTTTCTTCTAAATCTAGGGTTTTCCAGAACTTCTTCTACACCTTGTTCAAATCGATTTTTATGTTTTAACTTCTATCTTTTGCATATCTCGACCGATTCTATGCTTTACTGTTTTTTAAACTCGCCTATATTAAAAGCCCTAATTTTTTAGGGTTCTTCGTTTGGCTTCTGTATTAGCATGACTGACCGGCTCTCATTTTTCTTTGAGTTCTTTTGATTTCATATGATTGCCTCGCCTTTATATGCTTCTACTGAGTTTCTCAGCCTAAACTTACACTGATTCTATGTGTTTGTGTTCATCTTGACTGTTCGCATCAAGACTTGCATCTTTCTCACTAATTCAGTATTATTTAACTTTCCTGTTTTCTAGAGTTGTGTGCCAATTCTTGACTACCCATGCCTTACTATATTTATATGTTAAACATGATGACTCTTTTTCATGATCTTCTCTTTGATTGATTCTGAATTCCTTATTACCTGGTGTGATTTGAACATTTTCCTTTAGACCCCCCGATCCCTACCTTTCCACTCAATTTGATTAGTTTGCTTGCCTTAATTAATTTTTCCTTGCCTTGTCTGCATTGTTACTTGATCCTTACTGATTGTTTCCTTAGTTTAAAACTTTCTGAACCTAGCCTTAATTACCTGTTCTATACTTGTACTATTTTGAATCCTTCCTTATTTGTTATACTCCAGCCGTGTATGATTTCTTTCCTTACTTGTCACCTGCTCTTTACCGTTTGCACTGACTCCCTTAATTAAAGGGAGATTCGAACCAATTTTTTTATACTGAGTTCTATAATTACTGAACAATTGATTCTTGCCTTATTTTAACCAGTTTTCAAACTACTATATAAATGGTTCTCTTCTACAGTCTTAACACACGAACTCTTGGTTCAAAAACTCTCTCACACACTCAAAACTCTCTGCTCTCTTTTTGTACTACTTGCTACTGCTCTAAGTTAGCCGGCTGCAAGCCAGAGCTAACCATTGTGTTCTCATGCTCTTTCACTGTGTCTGCTAACCTTTTCACTGGTATGTCCTAGTTTCAATTCAAAGTTCCAACAACAATATGATTCTCTTATTGTTTCAGTTCATTCTGTTTCCAGTTTGCTTCTATTTGTGGGTTTGCGGTGAAATCTGCAGTTAATATTTTTACATTATTAAGCATGTTATGAACTTCCCTCCCTTTTTTTAGAATCAGTGTGTTACCCACTTTGTTTGTTTCTGAACATTCCCAGGCCTTTGCTTGATTATGTGTTTGCAATTAAGTGTTCTATGAACCCCAAACCCCCTTGACCCCTGTTTGGTTCTATGACTACTGCTTTGTATGAACCTGTCTTAAAGGTTGTGTCTGGACTTCTGTTCATTTCTTCAATCTCTTTTCAAACAGTCTCTGTTGTTTTACTAAATTACTTTCAAACAGTCTTTCTTTTTTTTTTTATACAGTTTTTCACTAAAATTACTTTCACTCTACTCTTAGTCAATAAGTTATGCCCTCTCTAGTATGTGTACTGCCTTGGGATCCTCTTGAGAACCCTCTGAACTCTGGCATACTGAGGCTGGCCCTTCCACACTGCACTTGTTCAATTTTGGTTACCAAGTCTAGGTGTAAGCACTGCCCGGGATCCTTGAGATCCTTAGGGAACTTTGATGCACCTAGACTATTGTCTATGGAATGGAGGCATATGAGGTCATTGGAGGCTTTGGGGAATCTGGGCCTAATTGAAGTCTCCCTATAGAATAGCTTCTTGATTTTTTATTTACTTATGTAATTCATTCATTGGTTTGTAATAACTCATAAACAGATATTGGGGTATTTTGTGAAAAGGGTGGGCAGATACATGCTTTATGGGGTAATTCGGGTAGAAATTATGCTCCTAGGACATTACTTTTAAATCTGTATGCTTTACTAAGTAGAAATCATGCCTATAAGGTTCTGCACAATGAGTAATTATGTATGTTTCCCTGCCTGCAAACCAATAAAATCAGTATTACACTTATATCATGCCTATGGGGAACCATATTCGAAATTCTGCTTTTCAATCTAGTTTAGTCTAAACAAGTCAACTTGATCACGCCTAGTTCATTTCTGACTCGGTTTTATTAAGTATTAAGTCTTTCTGAGCCGAGGGTCTATCGGAAACAGCCTCTCTGCCCTTTCGGGTAAGGGTAAGGTCTGCGTACACATTACCCTCCCCAGACCCCACTTGGTGAGATTTTACTGGGTAGTTGTTGTTGTTTTTATTAAGTATTAAGTATTTCTTGAAACAAGTTCTTTCAAACTGCCTCAATCTCATTAGACATCATGCCTATAGGTATTAAAGGAGTCCATTTCAAAACCTGCTTTGTTTTTTGCATTAATATAGACATCAGTACTCCGCGTATAGGAAAGCGCTTAGGGCGTTTTCAAAATTGCATATCTAAAACTGTCTCTATTGCTTATGTTATCTAAATCCTAACAAGCTTTTTTTTATAAAAAAAACCCGTAGGAAACCGCTAGGGTTATAACTTCTGAGTCTAAAAGAGGTTGTTTGTATGCATATTCACCTAGATATCCTGCTTTAGGACGTTATCTAATAAAGACCTTAACTGTGCTTGAGTTGTGCTGCTTACGTGTTTGTTTGAAAATGAAATTCTGAGCCTCTAAATTGCTCCCTTTATATGTTGAAAGTCGTAAATGTTTTGATTGTCGCCTTAGACTTTTCACCTTTAAAAACCTTAGGGGTACGTCTAGAACCACCTATAAGTAAAGGTCCTAACCCCCTCCAGGACCATTAAGAAGGGACGGGTAGCAGCACGCGATAGGAATCTGTGACCAACACTCGCTTTGCATGACCAATAAGGGGATGGGAAGGGTAAACATGGATATGATGACCGGTGCGCTAATGCCACGTGTAGCCTCTTTCTAAGGAGTGATTATCGGACATTGTACTGATGTGATCCTATAGGCTAACCAACCTAGGACACCCCTTTACATTCACAAATATGCTTAGATTGTACTTCTTTCTTTTCAAAATCTAGCTTCTCATTAACTTTTTTTTTCTTCTCAAACATCTGTGTATTTAAACTTAAAACCCCTACTATTTGAGCCATACTTATTTATTTGCTAATTGTAGACATCCACAAAAACTTTTTGGCCGGGAACCACACTAGTGGATCCTGAGGGGTGCCTAACACCTTCCCCTTAGGATAATTTCAAGACCTTGCCCTGTCTCAGGTTACCAAACATAGTTATAAATAAACCCTATAGGTGCCCTAACGCACCTTAAATCGTTAGGTGGCGACTCTTCAAAAATGAAAATCCCTTTCCCAAAAGGAACGAGTTGTCTCAATCAAGATGTCACAAACCCGATTTCGCGAGAAAAAGGGGGCGCGACATGCGCTCAACTTGACCATCATCCCAATATTCCGCCAACATACTACGTTTGCCGCATTGGCTCATTGGTACATAAATTGATTCAGACATTTGTTAAAGCGAAAAAAAAAACCCTGCTTTTATGGAAAGCTTTGCTATTTGTTATGGTTAAGCGTAAAAAATAACTAGAATGCGCTCGTTATTTATAAGCAAGGCAACACACATAACGTAGTATTTAGCCGCGCTATGCTAACACATAAAGTAGTATTTAACTGCCCTATGCTTCGCATGTTAAAGATTCTTTCGGATACAAAATAGCTTTTTCGCAGGCGGGCAGCTTTTCAGATCAACAAGACAACACACATAACGTAGTATTTAACCGCTGTATATATGCTCACACATAACGTAGTATTTAACCGCGCTATGCTTCGCATGTTAAAGATTCTTTCTGATAAAAAAAAACTTTTTCACAGTCGAGTAGCTTTTCAGATCGACAAGACAACACACATAACGTAGTATTTAACCGCGCTATATATATTCACATATTTATCAAACATCCTCCTCCTCTGATTGTGTAGTTTTCTAATAATTTTAGAGTGAAATTCGAAAGTGAACTAAAAAATTTTTGTTTTTAATCCAATACTATTTTTGATTACATGAACGGGAGGGAGAAATTCATTAATTTTCTCAAATCGTTTCATTGGTATTGGCATAAATTCAACACCCATCTCCATCAATTTCGATGCACCTCTATGCCTTTCAACAAACCTCTCCGCCAGTTGTTTGAATGACATCCGCACCATGGCAGTGACAGGCAATCCACGTGCAGACTTCAATAACCCGTTGAAAGACTCCGACAAATTTGTAGTCAGGGTTCCCCATCGTCTGCCACCATCCGCATCTAATGTCCACTTGTGAAGCTCATGTCGCATCAACCAATGATATGCTCTTTCGTATAAATGTCGGATCGATTCCATGCGCCTCCTGAATTTGCACTTCTGGTGATCAGTTGCAGCCATCCATATTAAATCATGCAAGTCCTTGTTGGAATATTTCTGGAAATTGGCCTTCAGGTGCCTCACACAGTAACGGTGGTATGCATAGGGTTCCTGCCATTCAGGCAAATGCTCTACAGAACTTAATATACCACCATGCCGATCAGATATTAGACAAATACATGAACGTTGTTTGACAACGTGCTGCTTCAAGTGGTTCAAAAATAGCGTCCACATCTCTTGTCTTTCATCGGCACAGATGGCAAAAGCTACTGGAAATATTTGTCCTTTGGCATCTACTGCAATGGCGATCAACAGCTTAATATCATACTTTCTATAGACATGAGTACCGTCTATGGAAATCACCGGACGAAAATGCACAAAACCATCAATTGCTAGTTTAAATGCCCAGAACACGTATCTGAATATATATTCCGCTATTCCTGCACTCCGTTCAAGCTTCCATTCAACAACAGTCCCAGAGTTAAAGTGTTTCGATGCGGCCATGTACCTGGGTAGAGATGCAAATGACTTATCCCAGTCACCATAAACAATTTCAAATGCACGTTTGCGCCTAAGATATGCCTTTCTTTTGGTAATAGTACACCCATATTCCTGGTGGACGGATGTAATACACTCTTTGATCTTGTACCTTATGGACGCTTCAATGTGTGGAATCAGTTGAAGAGAAATCAAGTCAACATCCAAGTTGAAGTAATTCCCATTGAATGTGTCCATTTCACAATTGTGGGTGCCAATATATTTACCCACTTTCCACAACCCTGTTTCCTTCTTGCTCGCACGCAGCATCCAATGACAACCCGTAAACCATCTACGACAAACAACCTTGTATACATCTCGACTTGACTCCCATACCGTGTCACGACCCAATTCCCATACCCGGTCGTGATGGCGCCTCTCGTGAAGACAAGGCCAGCCAACTAACCCAAATCCTTTCACTAACAATTATTAAACATAAATGAATAGAAGATACAACTTAATGGCATTAGAAACTGTTAATTACTACCCGACTAGGGTGTCACAAGTCACGAGCATCTAAGGAAACCTTAACACAACTACAGGCCAATAAATATATACAAGTAAAATTTCTGGAAAATAAAAGACAACATCCGGTGCCGCGAACGCTGGCGGTCACCTTGCTCAGCTACAATAACAATACCTTCAATCCGCTAATAACCTGCTACCGGGTGAACGATACCTGCAACTGCACGCGAGGTGCAGGGAGTAAAATGAGTACTTCCAACTCAGTGGTAATAAGAGTAAATAATAATTGAGAGGCAAGAAATCACGTAAGAGCACTCCATCATGCTATATAGGACAGTACAACCCTTTTTAGAAAACAGTAAGACCGTGAAAAATCCTTAAGAAAATATCTGGCTCAGTTTAAAAACCTCTTTTAAAAATATCCTTTTACAACAGTCAAGCAAATGAATGCGTATTCAGATAATGCAAGTCCGCACATAAGTCATCCCCTCGGGCACAACACTCCACTAACAATTAACACCAGGGCGTCTGGTAAACAGTGCAAGAAGTAGCATGAATGCCAATGAAATGAGAGTGCTGAATGTCATGACACGTAGTACAAACAGGAACCGATGCATGAATGCAATGCAATGCACATGACCG
>NW_017674778.1:50076-72655 GCF_001879085.1 Nicotiana attenuata | reverse complement strand
GTCCGTAGGATAGTTTTTTGAGGTTGTGTGCATATTTGGTTTGGAGCCCCGAGGGCTCGGGTGAGTTTTGGATAGGGATCGGATTGCATTTCTCATGTTTTGAAAAATCTGGATTTGGCTTCTGCAATTTTCGCAAATGCGAAGCCAGGGTTCGCAAATGCGAAGGCCCAGCTATCGCAAATGCGAAGGCTAGTTCGCAAATGCGAAACCAGCCCAGGTAGACCAAGCTTCGCAAATGCGAAACCAGGCGTCGCAAATGCGATGGACCCTGGTTCGCAAATGCGAGACCCAGTTCGCAAATGCGAAGGGTCCCCTGGCAGCTTGAATTCGCAAATGCGAAAAATAGTCTCGCATTTCCCAGGCCTGCATTGTTCGCAAATGCGAACCTATGTTCGCATTTCCCATATCCGAGGCCCAGCAAATTTTATACTTAGTCGAATTTTCACCACTTTTTACCATTCTTTCAAAACCCAAACACCATAGGCGATTTTTCAAGAGCAAACTTCATCCCAAATCATTTGTAAGTTGATTTTTACTCAATTCTTTCAACTTTTAACATCATTAAACATGTTTTCCACTTGAAATCAAGGATTTTCATGGGTGAAATTAGGGTTTTTGGGTAGAACCTAGGTTTTTTTATAAATTGGAAAGTTGGACCTCGAATTAAGGTCCGATTTCAAAATAAATTATATATTTAAACTCGTGGGGGAATGGGTAACTAGATTTTGGTCCGAACCTCGAGTTTTGACCATGTGGGCCCAGGGGCGTTTTGGGAAATTTTGAGTAAAACTTTGGGAAAATCGTTTTTATGCATTCAAACTAATTTATATAGTGTTTGCTAAAGTAATTGAGTAATTGTGATTAGATTCGAGCGAATTGGAGGTGGAACCGCGAGGTAAAGCAATAGTTGAGGATTAAGTGGATTTCAAGGCTTTGAGGTAAGTGTTTGGTTTAACCCTAGCTTGAGGGAATAGGAGTTGAATCTTGTTGCTACTTGCTATGTGATCGAGTACGATGTATAGGCATGGTGACGAGTATCTATATATTGGTGTCTAGCATGACTGTGAGTCTTATAATGTGATTATCATGATTTGGTTGTGAACTCCGTGTTTATTGGAGGATTTCTATATGTTGTGAATAACATGTGAATGGTAATATGATCACTTGATTCCTGGGAGCATTGGCTCGAATTGTGATACGAATATGAAAGTATACGAAATGATTGATTCTTTGGAGCGTTGGCTCAAAATAGTAAAGTGAATTAAAAGATAAGGAAAGTAAGAAACAGAAAGCGTGGTCGATTATTCCCTTGTCGGGACGTTTGGTTCCATTCATTGAATTCTTTCCCTTGCCGGGATGTTTGTCAAATATTTGCTTATTTTGTGCCCCTTGATTGTGACTATTGTTTTGGGAGTCAGACTTTACAATAATATGTGAGGATCGGGTTGCGCGCCGCAACAGTGATATTGAGGATCGGGTTGCACGCCGCAACAATAATATATGAGGATCGGGTTGCGCGCCGCAACAATGATACATGATAAATGATATGGGTCGGGTTGCACGCCGCAACAATGATATTGTGGAGCGGGTTGCACGCCGCAACAATAGTGATTATGGAGCGGGTTGCACGCCGCAACAATTATTGAGGCTATGTGTTTACATTTGAGTATTTATTCCTTGTTCACTGTGAACCTAAGTTGTTTTAGTTGTTACTCTAGATTACTGTTATTATTGTAACTCCCCATAGCATGTTTCCCCTCCCATGATGTTAATTGCCTTGTATTCGATTTCCGCTGTATATTTATAACTGCACAGGTTTATGTGGTGTCCAGTCTAGCCTCGTCACTACTTCGCCGGGGTTAGGCTAGACACTTACCAGCACATGGGGTCGGTTGTGCTGATACTACACTTCTGTGCATTTTTGCATAGGTCCAGGTTTTGAGCAGCAGCAGCAGTAGTTCAGGAGCAGGCTTTCATATCACGAGACTGAGGTAGCCTTGCAGGCGTCCGCAGGCCCGGCGTCTCTTCTCATTGCTTTCTTTTAGACTGTTGCCTCCTTGTTTCGAGACAGACATCTGTTATAATTCTTTCAGACCTTTGTATTTAGTATATTCTTAGTGGTTCGTGAGTAATGTGACACCAAATCTTGGGTAGAGGCTATTGTTGACTATTCCGCATTTCGATTCAGACTTGTAAATTAGACTTCCGCTATTATTATTATTAAATTCCATACTTCTTATTGATGTTAAAGATTGTTACTAGATTTATTTATTAATTAAAGGTAAATAAGTTGGCTTGCCTAGCTACCACGAGTAGGCGCCATCACGATCCCGATGGTGGGAAATCCGGGTCGTGACACAGATAGTGCAAGTCCGCACATAAGACAGCCCCTCGGGCACAGCACTCCACAAACAGTTAACACCAGGGCGTCTGGTAAACAGTACAAGCAATAGCATGGATGCCAATGATATGAGAGTGCTAAATGTCATGACACGTAGTACAAACAGGAACCAATGCATGAATGCAATGCAATGCATATGATCGCTGCGGCGCGCAGCCCGATCCATTTGGGTACCCGCGCTCACTGTGGGGGTTCAGACTCCGGAGGGGCTCCTACAGCCCAAGCGCAATATCAATATCACACCGCTGCGGCGCGCAGCCCGATCCATCCTCAGTCCAGAAATACACATAAGCCCCTTGGGCAATAGTAAAATAACAGTCTCAACTCAAAACGTCAGTAAAATATCATTTAGGTTTTCAAATCTTAGAAAGATAGCTGAGTTTGCGAAACAGTATTTTAAACCTTGGACTGTGATAAAATAATATGCAAAGTAATGCAAAAACAGTGATATCAATCCCTGAAGGATTCAAACAATTGGCACGGAGCCCAAATATAGCAATCAAACCAAATAATGATGATAACAAGTAGTTTCAGTCAATTACGCAATAAAACCAACAACCGGGACGGACTAAGTCACAATCCCCAACGGTGCTCTACCCCACGCTCATACCTGGCGTGCAAGTCACCACAATACAGCACTATGATGTGCAAATCCGGGGTTTCAAACCCTCAGGATATCATTTACAAGTATTACTCACCTCGAACCGGTGAAATCCCTAGCTCGCGACGCCTTTGCCCCTCGAATCGGCCTCCACGCGCGTCGAATCTAACCAAAATCAGAGCGAACACATTATAATATGCCAAGGGAGCAATACCCAATCGAAAACAATCGAAAATTAGCAAGAATCTCGAAACTAGCAAAACCCGAGCCCCGGGCCCGCTTCTCGAAAAATTACGAAATTCACATTACCGGATTCCTCGTCTCGCCACGAGGCCATACATACCAAGAACTCCCAAATCCCAGCTCAAATGACCTATCAAATCCCAATTTGAAATATCAAAATCCCAAACCCTAGTTCATCAATTTAAGGCTTAATTCCATGAATTTCTAGGTTAATTTCACATACTAATCATGTTTTAGGTTCAGAAATCTTACCTCCATTAATTACCCGTCGAAATCCCCCTTCAATTCCGTCCAATAGCTCTCAAGCTCGCTTAAAAATGGTGGAAATAACATAGGCTTCGCGGAACAAAAATGAATATAAAACCCTTCTGGCTCCAGGGGTTTCCGCTTCTGCGATCCCCACACCCGCTTCGGCGATACCGCTTCTGCGCTCATTTCCCGCTTCTGCGGAATTTTACTAAAAAAAACCAATTCCGCTTCTGCGACGTATTCTCCGCTTTTGCGGAACTCCATCTATTTCGCTTCTGCGGACTCGCTTCTGCGAAAAAGGTTCCGCTTCTGCGGAACTACCCTACTCAGCTCTTGACCGCTTTTGCGACCACCATTACGCTTCTGCGGAATCGCTTCTGCGGTCCACTTCCACAGAAGCGAAAATATCAGATACCAGCTATAACCTGCAATTCCTCAACTCCAATTTTATCCCGATAGCCATCCGGAATCACCCCGAGGCCCCCGGGACCTCAACCAAAAACACCAACATATCCCATAATATCGTTCAAACTTGTTCCAATTCTCAAACACTTCAAACAACGCTAAAACCATCAAATCACATCGGATTCAAGCCTAAGTTTCTTAAAAACTTACGAATTACGCATTCGATCAAAAACCCGACCAAACGATGTCCGAATGACCTGAAATTTTACACACATATCCAAAATCACCTAACGGAGCTACATCAACTCTCGGAATTCCATTCCGACCCTCGGATCAAAATCTCACCTATCAGCCGGAATTCGCCAAAATACTAACTTCGCCAATTCAAGCCTAATTCTACACCGGACCTCCAAAATCAATTCCGATCGCACTCCTAAGTCACAAATCATTTCCCGAAGCTAACCGAATCACCGGAAATCACACCCGAGCCTTCTAAATCATATGTCAACGTCCGGTTGACTTTTCCAACTTAGGCCTTCCTTAAAGAGACTAAGTGTCTCATTTCTTATCAAAACCAATCCAAATCAACTCTAACACCACATACCGATAACGAAACATAAAGAAGCATAAAATGGGAAAGACGAAGCAGTAACACATGAGACGACGGGTCAGGTCGTCACAGCTTCAAGAGGGGATTTTTGTCATCAATGTTAAGGTAAGTTATTCCCACCTATTTTGAGTTAAATACATCAACTATGTATGGATTTGAGCATTTAAATTAGTATAAATTTGAGGTTTTGGTGGAAAACCTAGAAAATTAGTAAACTTGAAATTTAGCCACGATATTGAGTATGAAATTTAGTAAAAATTATATATTGGAGTTCCTAAGGTAATGGGTAAGCTTTATCTTCGAAAAATTTCGGATTCCGGGCACGTGGGCCCGAGGGCGTTTTGGTCAACTTTTCGATCGGAGTTAGGAGTTGCTATAAATTAGATTGTAACGAATATTTGAGCATATATTAATGGATTTGCGTAACCGTTGGCTAGTTTTGGAGCGTGGTGCATCAATTAGAGTCTTCGGAAGGGCGTGGAATGCCGGTTATGGATCTTCGGAGCGAGGTGAGTCTCCTTTCTAACCTTGTAAGAGGGAACTGTCCCCATAGGTGAAATAATTGATTATGTGCTCCTAATTGTGGGGGCTACATACGCACCAGGTGACGAGAGTCCGTGCGTAGCTACTATTATGCTATTGTCCTGTAGTCTAGGACCCAAAAGCATGCTACACTTTGAATATTTGTAATCTTATGGATAGTTGAATTGCTTAAACCACATCAAAATAGTAAATGAATTTCTGACAAGATCTAAACCTCATTTTCTAAATTTGTTGAATGAGAATTAGCTTTTCTTTGAATAATTGCCCCATGATGGCTTCTTGATTGAATGTCTCTACGTGTTTATTTTGGAACGGGCCGAACGCCTCGGCAGATTAAATAGATGCATCTATAGGCGCGCCGTCGACCCTCGGCAAGTGCACAGTTTACATTTCTGTTGGATCGGGCCGTCGCCTCGGCATGATATGTGCATGCTTGTATTGCTTGTCTTGAAACTTATTTAAGTTGTTGTAGCCTCTTTATGGCTTGGAAATAATCGGATAATTACGAAAAGGAATTTAGGGAAATTTCCTATAAAAGNTACCGACGGTTTGTCTGTCCCTCACTATGATGCTCTTGTTATCACTTTACGTATTGTAGATACTGATGTAAAAAGAATAATGGTGGATGACGGAAGCGGCGCGTGTATTATCCATCCTCGAGTCCTCGTGCAGATGAGACTCGAAAATAAGATAATACCACATTGTATAACACTAACGGGTTTTTAATAATGCAGTCGAGCGAACCTATGGAGAGATAGTGCTACCCATTCTAGCTGGATGAGTCACCCTGGAAACAGCGTTCCACGTCATGGACCAAAATACAACCTACAACGCTATCATAGGGCGCCCGTGGCCGAGCCTTCTAACTCATAAGTCAACGTCCGGTTTGACTTTTCCAACTTAGGCCTTCCTTAAAGAGACTAAGTGTCTCATTTCTTATCAAAACCAATCCAAATCAACTCTAACACCACATACCGATAACGAAACATAAAGAAGCATAAAATGGGAGAAACGGAGCAGTAACACATGAGACGACGGGTCGGGTCGTCACATACCGTCATCTCATGGCACTCTCTTACGCTGTATATTTTCGCCACCCTGCTTAGGCGCGCTTTATCAGGAAAAAGCATGCCCTTTGCCAGCACCGTTGGAATAGACTCATCCCACATTGCTGTCCAAATTTCGTCAAAATCCCTTGTGAGGGCATCTACATCCGGCATACTTGGCAAATGTTCAAGGTAGGGAATATGCCTTGAATGAAATNAAATGTTGTTCTTTCAAAAATTCGCGAAGATGATTAATTTCACTTAACTGCCAGGCATTTCGCTTCTGCGGATCCAGTACCGCTTTTGCGGCTTCCGCTTATGCGGTCAACGTCCGCTTTTGCGGACCTTTCACTTAAGGCAACCTTCCGCTTCTGCGGTCCCCAATCGCATCTGCGGGACCGCTTAAGCGATCCAATGTTCCGCTTCTGCGGAACCTGACCAGGGTTCCAAATTCCGCTCCTGCGAGGTCTAGCTTGCTTCTGCGAGGCCGCCTATGCAGTCCTCCTTCCGCTCCTACGGAATCTGGCAAGGGCCAAGACTTCCGCTTCTGCGCATCTTCCAATCGCTTCAGCGAGACCGCACCTGCGGTCCCATAACCGCAGGTGCGAAACCAACAGATACCAGCAAGGTTGAACCTGCAATTAACTCCAAAAACCTTCCGTTTAACCACCCGAATTCACCCCGAGGCCCCCGGGACCTCAACCAAAAACACCAACACATCCTAATACCTTATTCAAACTTTTTCCAATCCTCAAAACACTTCAAACAACGCTAAAACCATCAAATCACATCGGATTCAAGCCTAAGTTTCTTAAAAACTTCCGAATTACGCATTCGATCAAAAATCCGACCAAACGATGTCCGAATGACCTAAAATTTTACACACATATCCAAAATCACCTAACGGAGCTACAACAACTCTCGGAATTCCATTCCGACCCTCGGATCAAAATCTCACCTATCAACCGGAATTCGCCAAAATACTAACTTCGCCAATTCAAGCCTAATTCTACACCGGACCTCCAAAATCAATTCCGATCGCACTCCTAAGTCACAAATCATTTCCCGAATCTAACCGAATCACCGGAAATCACATCCGAGCCTTCTAACTCATAAGTCAACGTCCGGTTGACTTTTCCAACTTAGGCCTTCCTTAAAGAGACTAAGTGTCTCATTTCTTATCAAAACCAATCCAAATCAACTCTAACACCACATACCGATAACGAAACATAAAGAAGCATAAAATGGGAGAAACGGAGCAGTAACACATGAGACGACGGGTCGGGTCGTCACATACCGTCATCTCATGGCACTCTCTTACGCTGTATATTTTCGCCACCCTGCTTAGGCGCGCTTTATCAGGAAAAAGCATGCCCTTTGCCAGCACCGTTGGAATAGACTCATCCCACATTGCTGTCCAAATTTCGTCAAAATCCCTTGTGAGGGCATCTACATCCGGCATACTTGGCAAATGTTCAAGGTAGGGAATATGCCTTGAATGAAATGGCACGTGGGACTCGTATACTCTTGGTCTAACGGGAGGTGGAGCATGCTCCCTCGTCAAATCAGGTTCGGCATTCTCTTCCACCTCATCATCACCCCCGTCGAGGAAGGGTGTGTCATCTCCAGACTCATCGGTATTGTTGTCATAATCACTATTATCTTCCTGACTCTGCGCATCTGCTAGATCCCGAGTAAATACATTGTCTACGGGTAACTGAGTGAGGACAGGACCATCAAGTTGCTCGTTTTCACTACAAGTCGTAATGTGTTGATATTCCATGATGGACATTATCCTGTTGGTGATGACTCCCTAATAGACCACCGTGATCCAACAATCTAAAACTACGCATATTCCAACTGGGCGTGGGTTCATAACTTGTAAAATTTATATCTGGACGGTACCCCCTATGGAATATATAAGTGTTAATACAAATTCAAAACAACAAAAATAAACATCGTAACACAAAGGAAAATTGAAGTTTACCAGTCGTCTTGTGGATTATGTAAAGTAGGAGAGAAATTATTTCCTCGCTCCTCATTCGCCTGTGGAGATAAGTTTAGATCCGGCCAAACTCTTTCAGCCGGAACCTGTTTGGCTAAAATTGCTCCAGAATAACCACCCGATGATTGAGGGTTATCCCTGCTTTGCGCAACCTCATTATTGCGAACGCCTCAACCTTCACGTACATTTCCAACATTATTATCAAAATAAGTTCTCGGTATTCATCCAGAGTCCCCAAAAAATCTCTCAGAGTTTCATCATCCTCGATGTTAAACTCAGCGTAACAAGCAACCCCTTGCGGAGTCACAGAATACAGATATCTTCCGGTTATTTTATTCACCGGACGTTTGCTCAACCTCATTTTATTACAAAACAACGATACCAGTCTATCGTACTCCATTGTAAGTGGCAACTTAACATGATTATGTGGAGATAAACTATAGCTCACTGAGTTATTCTCCACAACCTCAACACCGCCCCCCTCCCAATATAATGAAACTCTTGCTTTTCGCTCTTCAAACATTATAAAAAAAAAAAAAGCTTGAGAATTTATCAAGAAGAAAATTTTATCACGAAGTTGGAGTATTTCTGAATGAATTTTTTGCAAAACCCTTAACACCTTTAAATAAGGCAATGCCCAACCCGGGGGGGGGGGTCAAATTTTTGGAAGTAAAATGCAATTTAAAAGGGCGTATTACCCATTTGAATTATTGTTATGTCAGTTAAGCGTAGAAGAGTTATTAGTGGGCCCACAAAACAGGTAAAACGTATTTACAAACTGCGTTTTTATATAAAACGCCGTTTTGAAACGCGCTTTACCTTAACGTTCCAAACGGACGTTAAGGTAAAACGTGGTTCAAAAGGACGTTTTATATAGTTTGGTCACTATATTTTTTCCCACATATTTATGTATTTTTAGTCCAAAAGAACCAGAATTGGGTTCTCACATCCTCATTTGATTAACGAAGTTAGATCATTTCGTATAATGTAGGGACAAATTTAGATATTTCAAAATATAAATACTCTCTCTATTTCAAATTAGATGAGGTACTTTCTTTTTTAGTCAGTTCCAAAATAAATGACACATTTCTAAATTTCTAAATAATTCAACTTTAATCTCTTCATTTTACCTATTTTACCTTTAATAGGAAGCTTTTATAACTACACAAATGTCATGGCCCCATAAAGCTTTTACCCCTTAAGCTTTTAACACCCACAAGTTTCAAATTTTTTTAACTCTGTGTCTGGTCAAACTACCCCATTTAAATTGAAACGGAGGATTAGTACTTCTGTTTGTTCCAATTTATGTATGACACACTTTCTCGTTTAGTCGGTCACAAATAACTTTTTTTTTATTAAAAATAATTTAATTTTAAAAACCTTTCTTTTACCCTTAATAAGATAATTTATTTGTACACAAATAATTAGAGCTTATTTTAGACCATAACTATAAGAAGTTTTCATTTCTTTGTTTAACTTTGTGTTTAGTCAAATAGTACCATATAAATTGAGACAAAGAGGGTACTAATTGAAATAAAGAAATGGTTGCAAAGTATTGTTATGCTAGGTTTAGGGGTCGTTTAGTTGGAAATAAGTTATCCGAGGATTAATTATCCCGGGATTATTTATATTGAGATTAGTTATCTCACTCTCTCATAGTGATAAAAAAACATTACAATTTCGGGATAACTAATCCCGAAACTAGCTATACAATAATTTTATTTCAATCAAATATAAAATTTATCATCTCAAATTTAATTGTAGAATTAATTATCTGTTATTTCTCGTACCAAACGAGCCCTTAATGTTTGGAGTTATTGAAGTGGAAAAGGAATAAGGAGAAACTGATGGCATTTATCGCAGGCAACCGAAGAGAAGATAGCTTATCTAAATATAGCCTGGTCCCCTGCTCCCTTATACACAGGCTTCCGTGGTCAATATTCATATGTGGTCGGTCACATGGTTCCATTTGATAGGTCAGTTCACTGATCAATGCATAATTCTCTTTCAATTTTCTACATTTATTATATAGAAAAATGAGAGGCCACTTGACTTGCCACATGGGGCTTGCTTTGGTGTCTGACAGTTGCTGGCTTTGCTTCTAGTCTTTGTCTTGCTCCCCTTTCTTTATTCATTCTTTCACCAACTTCTGCTCCGTTCTTTTATAGTAACGCTTTAGTTCCGAAGATTGCGTTGCGTCTTTTTGAAGATGAACAACAAGTGTATTCAGAAAAGTTTTATACAGTAAAAATAAAATACATTTACCACTAATTTTGCAGTAATGAAAACGAATTTAGACACAATAATTTTTGGTTAATATAAATCAATTTATATAATACATGAGTTTTTGTTCCAATTATTTAATTTTGATGTTCATTAATCCGAATAATTTGAATTCATGCACCTATTAATAGTCTGTTTGGTTAAGTTGGAAAAATCTGCTAATCTTGAGAATTGATTTTTTTAAAAGCACTTTTCAAAAAAATAGTTTTGGTGAGAATCAGTTTTTGTTTGGCTAATCAATTTGAAAGACACTTTTGAGTAACAATTAGTGTTTGGCCAAGATTTTAAAAACTGATTCTAAGTGTATTTTTTCTCAAAAGTGTTTTTGGGAAGAAATTACTTTTTTCTTCTTCTCAAAAATTGCTTCTGCTTCTACTCAACAACACTTTTTTTTCCTTCAAAAAGCTTGGCCAAATACCTTAATGTTGATCAAAAAAACACTTTTGACAAACAAAAAAAGCACTTTTGGCCAAGAAAAAAACTTGGTCAAACCGGCTATAAGCCCTCCAAGGAGCTGCAGTGCCTCTATTATTGTCGTTCGGACATTAAAATTGTAAAGTTCCTGAAAAAAAATGGTAAGAAAATTCAAACGAAAATGGTATTTAAAAATTAGGGTTGTTTTTGGATATGAATACAATTTGGAGTTGTTTTGAATTTTTGTAGGTGATTTGAAGTGAAAATTTGAAAAATAGCTTTTTGAAGTTTTTCAAATTCCGAAAAATTCTGAAATTCAACTTCAATTGAAATTTGAAAATTTTCATGGCCAAACAATGATTTAGAAAAAAAAGTAAAAAAATCCTTACCGGTGGTTTATGTTTATTGTTCAAAAATAAAGGAGTATTTACAATTTCATTCCCCCTCTCTACTTCTTAAAGGTCATAATCAAATGCACTAATATAATAAAGGATCTTTCTAGTTCTAACATGTAATTTAAAGAATAAATATTAGTTAGTTGAACACCGTAACATTATTAGGAACAAAAGGACCGAGAAATCATTTGTTAGTTCAAAACTGCATAACTGTGAGCCAAACAAACTCAGATTTAATTTATATAATGGAATATAATTGAAGCTAATTCGTGTACACAGACACATAATTGGTTATTGACTATAATAGATTCTTATTCGTGGCTTAAAAGTCAGAAGCATATGCTAGTAGTATTCAAAATGCAAATGAGAAAAGAATATAAAGCAGGACAGTTCATCTTTGTAGATTCCATTTCCACTCATCTTAAAAAGCTACTACATGATCCATCCTTCCTTTGTTGATAGGTGCCCAAAAGATGAGTACTATCAACTGTACTTCTCAAGTCCCTTTTGCTTTTACATTCTTCTTGATTAATCCACCCCAGGAGAATATGCTCTTTTTTTTGTTGCTAATAAAGATGGAGTACTTATTATGCTTTAACATGTTTTCTTTTAACCATTTAGGGTGTGTTTGGTATAAGGAAAATATTTTCCGAAAAATATTTTTCAATTTTTCAATGTTTGTTGGCTTAAATGTTTTGAAAAATATTTTCCTTATAAACTCATTTTCCTTTAATTGGAGGAAAATGTTTTCCTTATCAAGAGAAAGGAAAATATTTTTCAAAACTCCTTCTCAACCTCCCCACCCTCACCAATCGACCCCACCCCTTCTCTCTCCAAAAAAGATTTTTTTTTTACAAATTCCAGTTTATCCGTTACCACCCACCCTACTACCCCCCCGCCCACCCCCACCCCATCCCGCAAAATTTTTTTATTTTTTTTTACCTTTTTTTTGCAATTTTAAATTTCTATTTTTTCATTTTTCTGCACCACCCACCCACCAAATGCCCTCCAACCGCACCCCTCCCCCCCCCCCTCCGAAAAAATATTTTTCAGTTTTTGTTTTTTTATTTATCGGTTTAAAGGTTCAAAATTTTACAAGTTCCAAAGTTATGAGTTCGGTGGTTTATGTGTTTGGAAGTTTAAGGGTTTGAAATTCCGCGGTTTCGAAAGTTTATGAAAAATGTGGGTTCGGAAGGTTGTTGGCTTGAAAGTTTATGGCTTCATATTTATTATATCTAAATTATTTATGAATACTCTTGAGAAGTCATTTTTCTTAATTTGCGTACCAAACACCGAAAAAATGAATAAGATTACTACTTGTTTTCCAAGAAAATATTTTCTTGAAAAATGTTTTTCACAGAAAATATTTTCCGTTATACCAAACACACCCTTAGTGTTCGTCTTCCACTTGTCCGATTAATTCAGACTCGCACGGGCATAAAAGAAGAATGCGCTCCAAGGAATTTTATCATTCCATCGTTCAAATTGAAAACCTCTATTTAATGGTAGAAGAATTTCATACCTCTCATCATATCCTTGGATCGGAATACTTTCACGGTTAGGAATAGTTTGGTTGCTGATTAGAATTATGCAGGGATTAGTTATGCGAAGATTAATTATAAATAATTTAGTTATGTACGAATTTGTTATGCATAGTTTAGTCATGCAGCATTTTGCTATGCATGATTTAATTATGAAGGGATTAGTTGTGTAAGGATTAATAAGGCATAGATTAGTAATTTATTAATTGTAATTTAGAGATTATTTTCGAACATTTACTTTATTTTTATTATATAATGTGTAATTTAAAATAAATATGAAAATTTTTGGTCATTTGATTATTTAATACATGTATTAGTTATTTCACATTCTACTTTGGATAAGTAATACATAGATTTGTTGTATAACTTATCCATGTATACTTATAGGGGTGTGCATTCGAATTGGTTTATCGATAAATCGAATCGATTATTTGTTATCGGTTTATCGATTTATCGATTTCAATTTCAATTTCGAAATTTTCCTTATCGAATTATCGATTTCGATTTCGATTTCGATTTCGATTTTGTCCTCTTCGGTTATCGGTTTATCGATAAACCGATAAGATATACTAAAAAGACTAATATACCCTTATTCTATAATACCCTTTCCTTTACCCTAAGTCCCTAACCTTATTATTTCCTCTACCCATTCTTCAGGAAGCAAGGAGAGAACACCATTTCTTAGGGGATCAAAATGACGAAAGTGTTGAGGCTGTTGAGAATCCTAGATCAATTGCAATTAAGGCTGTTCTATTGCTGTTGCTCGGCACTGTCATTGCTGCCGTGTTTGCTGATCCCCTTGTGGATGCTGTCAATAATTTCTCCAGTGCCACAAGCATTCCTTCTTTCTTCATCTCATTGATTGTGCTGCCATTTGCAACCAACTCCAGTGAGGCAGTGTCAGCTATTATCTTTGCTAGCCGGAAAAAGTTGAGATCTTCATCATTAACATTTTCGAAGGATTGGTTTCCTGATGCAGCTTCTATCATCTCTGCTTTATAGTGGATGTGCTTTCGCTATCCATTACTTGCATCAGTGAACCTAAAAGATAATTAATGAACATTAAAGGGTCGTTTAGTTGCAAGGATTAGGGATAATAATCCCGGGGTGAAATGTAGGATTGTTTTATCCGCCTTTGATTGAACTTTTTGTTCTGGTATAAGCAATCTGCAATTATTTATACCACAATTGTGGTATTGTTTTTATACCCTTATTCTGTAATATCCTTTTCTTATTGGTGTAATCGACAACCGAATCGATAAGCCCCAAAAATCGATAAATCGAAATCGAAAAAAACGAAACCTTATTGAAACGATAACGATAAGCATATGTACTAATCGATAATCGATAAGTAATTATCGATAAGGGTCAAAATCCCCTAATGAAAAATAACAACCAAACATAACATTAGTTATGCTGACTTTTGTACAAAGTAACTAAAGGCATCTAGGGGTCGTTTGGTTTGAATATAGGTTATGCTGGGATTAGTTATACTAGGATTAGTTATCTTGGTATTATTTTTTATCCACTGTTTGGTGTGTTGTATAAAAATGACATGCATTGCATAATTTCTATTCCAGTACTATTTTTATCTTAGCACTAATTATCCCACCCCTTACAAGATATAAGTTATCCCGATACTAATTATAATCCCAGAATAACTTATTCCAGGTTTGATAACCAAACAAGGTATAAGGTGGTATTAAATTTTATCCCAACACTATTTTCTTATCGATCATACCAAACGACCCTAAATGTGATATTATGTTCTCCTAATACATGAATAACTTACCTTATACCTAGCTACCAAACGACCCCTTAATTTTTATAAAAGCTGAGACTCTTCTATTGTAAGTGGTAGCAACAAAGTCTAGTGGAAAAGAGATCACACACAAAATGGGTAGGAATATTATTATATGCCTAATAATATGCTACTAAATATCCCAGGCTCAAGAAGCACATTACAGAATTTCTGGATACTTCTACATCAATAAAGCTGAGAATATTAAAATCAATCAGATGCTTTCATAATTCAAATCAGTAAACCAGAAAAACATAATACCAAATGCTCAAACGCACTCCTCAACAACAGTAAGAAGGGATGGTGCTTTCTATGTGTGATTCCACATATATATTCCTACATTAAATTACATATTCCTACATTATAAAATATCTTAAAGATACATAGCATGATAATAGCAACAACAATAACAATAACAGCAATATATCCAGTAAAATCTCACAAGTGTGGTCTAGGGAGAGTAATGTATACGCAGACCTAATCCCTACCTTAGGAAGGTAGAAAGGCTGTTCCGATAGACCCTCGACTCATGAATAATGAAAAAGAAGCAATAAACAGACAGTAACAACAAGTTAACAAGACAACGGAAACAAATGGCCAGTGTGGCATAGCATTATAATAGTAACAAACTTTATTACATAGTGCTCATCAAATTAAAACCAAAGGATAAGAACTAATGCTTCCCTAACATCCTCAACCTTTCTCATTCCAAAGATAGATAAAGGTGGGGAAAACATGAAGTTTCACATAACAAGAACTCTTTAATCCAGAGAGGCATTTATTAACAACATTTACCTCCTAGAAAACTCAAAGACAAAGCCTTTCTCGTTTGATATTCCCAACTAAAGAAACACATTACAGAATATTTATGCTTTAAACATTAATAAAACAGGAAATTAAAACTCTAACTCAACCCAATGTTTTCATACAACTTCCATCAAGTTGCACACTAGAATTCAAGATTCACATCATAAAGCAGAAATGCATAATCCAAATGTTCAAAACTCACTTCCACCTCAACAGTAAAAGGTAAGAATGGTACTCTCAATCTGTGATTGGCACAAATATTATAGAAAATATCTTAAAGATTCATAGTAGTATTATAAAAGCAGCAAACTATATTGCAAAACTGTAATATCATAAAGATAAAGATCATAGTATTATAAAAGCAGCAAACTTTATTACAAAACTGAAGGGTAAACACTTATCCTTCCCTCACTTCCTCAACCTTTCATATTCCAAAAACACATAAAGGTGGGAAAAAAGCATAGATTTTTACATAGCCGAATATTTTTCTTCTTTTTTTTTCTTTTTCTTTTTAGTCTCATATACTATATAGGAGATTCATTATCCTCAAAAGATTCTTCTCCACAACACAACAGCATAGAGAAAAAAAGGCTAAAACAAAGAGAGGAACCCCTGCTGTACACAACCTTGAGTAGCCCCTGTTATGGATTTTTTTCCCTTCTCATTCTCTTCCTTTTTCACATAGGCCATTCCAATCTTCAAACATTGGGGCTGGTGACATTGTCTATACAGCAGAAGCTTATAAAATTTGTACTGCTAGTATATACTATAAGATGGGAGTAGTTCAAACACTACTAATCTTCTTCAGGTTAAATCAGCCATTGATCTTGTCTCTCCTCCATTAATTACCCATGGGTGTCCTACATTTAACACAAATAAGATCAAAATCAGCTGGAGTTGACCAAAAGTCAAACTAAAATGAAAGCCGAAAAAAGGGCCAAAATTACATACTCAGGACTTGTTCAGCTGAAAACCTTCTAGAAACATCCTTACAGATCATCTTCCTCAACAAATCCTTAGCTTCAGGTGAAACCGACCTAAAATTCCTAGTGGGGAATCTCAAATTTGCCCTTAAAACAGCCTGAAATGTCTCAGTTGGAGTTTCACCGTAAAATGGAGGAACCCCAGAAAGCATAATATACAAAATAACACCGGCGCTCCACACATCCACTTTCTCATTGTATTCTTTACCCATTAAAACCTCCGGCGCCACGTAATACGGCGTACCCACCACCCCACTCATCAACCCCCCCTCACACCCAACAAACCACTCCGCAGAGCCAAAATCGGCCAATTTCAACCTATCCTGCGAATCAAAAAGGATATTATCCGGCTTAATATCGCGGTGGGCCACCCCCATTTTGTGGCAGTGATTAATCGCGGAAATTAATTGGACCAGAATATTAGCAGCGGCGCGTTCGGATAACGGCCCAGTGGAAATCCGCTCGTAAAGATCGTTGTTTGGGCAGAGGTCGGTTACCATGTGAAGGAAGTTTTCATCTTCGTAGATTTTGTAGAGGTGAAGAATGTTTGGGCTACCGGAAAGGAGCTGCAGAATCTTGGGCTCCTTGTCGAGGCACTCACGATCGGTGGAATCGAGGAGGAGGGATTTTTCAATAGATTTACAGGCGAAGGAATGACCGGTGACCGGAGAAAAGCAGCGGTAGACGGTGCCGAATCTACCACGGCCGATTTCTTCGCAGATTTGGAAGTCGCTTTTCAAGGCTTGGCTCATATTATTTAGGCTTTGTTGTTTGGTGTTTGGGGGTTAGTTGAAGGAAAGAGGGTTGTATTTATAAAAACGGAGTGGGAACAGGGGTATTTATGGAAATACAGAAAAACCGAATATTCGCATAATGCGCTGGTAGGTTTTACTTGAGGAGATATTTTTTTTTTTTAATCCCTCCCAATTTAGAAGTATTTATTGTGTTTCCACACTTTCACTCCAAAATAATTCCAATCCAGACCTCATGATCGTGGTTGCAGGTGCTTTTAACTGAGCAAAACTCACTTGTCAAAAAAGATGAGGATGCTTTGTCTATTTTTTCCTTTTTTTTCCGAGTTTAAGTTTTATATATTTGTAGTATAAAAATAATTTATATAATTAAATTACTTAAAAGAATATTGTGTGTAATTTTCTTTAATAATATTGTGAGTGATATACTTAAATCCTTTTTAAATATATGTCACGACCCGGATTTTTCACCCTCGGGAGTCGTGATGGCGCCTACTAGTGAAAGCTAGGCAAGCCAGTTATTACAGTTATTTAACCATTTTCTCTTTTTCACAATTACTTCATAACTCAATTCACAACTTGAGTCAATGCTCTACAATGTTCAATTACCAATAATACTTCCACAACCCAATTCACAACTTGAGCCAACGCTCTACAATGTTCAATTACCAATAATACTTTCACAAGCCTTGTTCAACAATAGAAAATCATCATATAAAGCATGAACAAAACGAAACGGAGTCACATTTACCATAGTATAAGACTCACGGGCATGCTTGCACCGACGTATAGATACTCGTCACCATGCCTATACGTCATACTCAACAATTAACACATAGCAAATAAGACACAACTCCTAATCCCTCAAGCTAAGGTTAGGCCAAACACTTACCTCGATGCCACGAACACAATTCAAGCCTCAACTACCGCTATACCTCTTGTTTCCACCACCAATTTGCTTGTATTTAGCCACAATATACTTAACGATATCAATAAATGTTAAATGAATCGATTCCAATGCATGAAAATAGGTTTTCTAAAGTTTTTCCCAAAAAGTAAAAAATTGACCCCGGGCCCACATGGTCAAAACTCGAGGTTCGAACCAAAACCCGATTACCCATTCACCCACGAACTCAAATATATAATTTGTTTTATAATCGGACCACAAATCGAGGTCCAAATCCCCAAAATTTGAAATTCCTAAGTTCTATCCAAAACACCCAATTTCCCCCATGAAAACCCTTGATTTTGAGTTGAAATCATGTAAAAAGATGTTATAGATTAAAGAAAACGAGTTAGAAATAACTTACAAGTGCTTTGGAGAAGAACTTTTCTTTAGAAAATCGCCCAAGAGAGTTTAGTTTTTGAAAAAGTTGTAAAAATGGTTGAAATCCCATATGCAATTCATTTTAGCAGGTCTCTGATGTCGCAATTGCGACCAGGGTTCGCAATTGCGAACCCTTAAGAAACCTGCTTACTTCGCATTTGCGAAACAATTGTCGCATTTGCGATATCGCAATTGCGATAAAGGTGTCGCATTTGCGACTTCTGGCATGTACTGAGGACTTCGCATTTGCGTGGTAATGCTGGCCCTGGGTTCTTTGCATTTGCGACAATGGCCTCGCATTTGCGAACCCTGCTTGCATCGCAATTGCGATGCCTGATCTCGCATTTGCGAGATCAGAGGCCTGCTACACACCTGCAACACATCAGTAATTCTCCTAAGTCCAATTTCACTCCGTGACCTATCCAAAACTCACCCGAGCCCTCGGGGCTCCAAACCAAACATGCACGCAAGTCCAAATACATCATACGGACTTGCTCGTGCGATCAAATCATCAAAATAACATCAATAACCATGAATTTAGCATCAAAATCAAAGAAAAATCTCATGAACTCTTAAGTTCCATTTTTAACAACCGATGGTCTGATTCACGTCATATCAAGTCCGTTTCTTACCAAATTTTACAGACTCAACTTAAATGCCATATAAGACCTGTACCGGACTCCGGAACATAAATGCGGGCCCGATACCATCAAATTCAAACACATTCAAATGTCTAAAAACTTTTATAATTTCAGTTAAATAATTTCTTTCAAAAATTCATCTCTCGGGCTTGGGACCTTGGAATTCAATTCCGGGCATATGCTCAAGTCCCATATTTTCCTATGGACCCTCTGGGACCGTCAAATCACAGATCCGGGTCCGTTTACTCAAAATGTTGACCGACGTCAACTTATATTCATTTTAAAAGCATAATTTATCACTTCCCCCAGATTTTCACATAATGGCTTTCCGGATACACGCCCGAACTGTGCACGTAAATCGAGGTGAGACAAAAGGAGGTTTTAAGGCCTCGGAACACAGAATTTACTTTCAAAACGAGTGATGACCTTTTGGGTCATCACATCCCCCACCTCTAAAAAACCGTTCGTCCTCGAATGGACATAGAAAAAGAAGTACCTGAGTCGGAGAAAAGATGGGGATATCGGCTCCGCATATCGGACTCGGACTCCCAGGCCGCTGTCTCAACAGGCTGACCTCTTCACTGAACACGAACAGAAGGGAAACTCTTCGACCTCAACTGACGAACCTGCCGGTCTAGAATAGTTACCGGCTCCTCCGTATAGGACAAGTCCTTGTCCAACTAGAGAGTGCTGAAGTCTAACACGTGGGATGGATCGCCGTGATGCTTCCGAAGCATGGACACATGAAACACTGGATGTACGGCTGATAAACTCGGCGGCAACGCAAGTCTGTAAGCCACCTCTCCCACTCGATCAAGAATCTCAAACGGGCCAATGAATCTAGGGCTAAACTTGCCCCTTTTCCCAAATCTTGTCACGCCCTTCATAGGCGACACCCGAAGCAACACCCGCTCGCCGACCATGAATGCCACCTCACGAACCTTATGGTCGGCATAACTCTTTTGCCTGGACTGAGATGTACGAAGCCTATCCTGAATAATCTTGACCTTGTCCAAGGCATCCTGTACTAGATCCGTACCCAACAACCGAGCCTCTCCCGGCTCAAACCAACCAACCGCCGAGCGACACCGCCTACCATATAAAGCCTCATAGGGAGCCATCTGAGTGCTCGACTGGTAACTGTTATTGTAGGCAAACTCCGCTAAAGGCAAAAACTGATCCCACGAGCCTCCAAAGTCAATAACACAAGCTCGGAGCATATCCTCCAAAATCTGAATAGTACGCTTGGACTGCCCGTCCGTCTGAGGGTGAAATGCTGTGCTCAACTCGACCCGTGTGCCCAACTCACGCTGAACTGCCCTCCAGAAGTGTGAGGTAAACTACGTACCTTGGTCAAAAATGATAGACATGGGCACACCATGAAGACGAACAATCTCTCGGATATAGATCTCGGCTAACCTCTCGGAAGAATAGAAAACTGCCATAGGAATGAAATGCGCTGACTTGGTTAGCCTATCAACAATAACCCACACTGTATCTGATAATAGGTGAATTTGACTATAATCACACCTTAAATAATCACCTTCTTGTGTAGTTTTAGTGCTAAAAGTGATAACAAAATGCTCTTATTAGTGCTTTTCATGATTTGCAGGTGATATATGTATAAGGAAGGCTAAGGAGCAGTTTTGGAGTCAAAATTGATGAAAAAGAGGCCAACTGTGAAATTTCCCAAGTGAACCATGCAAAACAGGCCGAAGATTCAGAGCACTGGGTCCACCGCGGTTCCACCACGACCGCGGCAGAACCGCGGCAAGCGCAGAAACTTCAGGGACCAAAGTGTCAATTACGGGATTTTTAGACCTAAACCCTATTTAAAACATTAGACTTCGCCCAAGAGAGGCATGTATTGATTTTTAAGGTTTCTTAGCAAGGAAAACCATTGTGAGAGAGTACTCTGAACATCTTTCTTCTTTTCTTTTGATTGTTATGATGAATTCAATCTTAGTTTATTTTCCCATAGCCATGAGTAGCTAAATTCCTTGTCTAAGATTTTGATGGAACCTATTGGGTGATGAACTTCTTGTTTATGTGAATACAAATTGCTAGTTTAATCTCTATTTGTTCAACTTCGTGTTCGTTGTAGTTAATTGACAGGATCCTCAATTAGCTGTGCCTATTTAGTGTGCATAACTTGGAAAAGAGTGCATATTTAGGGTATTGTTGAACAACACCACTCCTAGATTATTAGAGGAATCTATAATTGCGGGTTTAAAGGCGGGATTAGGGATAACGAAGCCTTGGGTGTAATCTAAAGTGAATCGTGCTAAATAAAGTAAGCTAGTGTATCTCGGGAGAGTGCAATAGTAAATTACTGTGATTACTCGGGAGAGATTTACGGTAAGATTAGCGTTCATGATTGATAGAGATGTGTTGGTAAATTTGTATGAGCATAAACAGAAGGGATTCCATCAATAGGGGAAATTATTGCCTTAGCTTTTCCTCATAATTGTTTACAACCTTATTAATTTAGTTTACAGCTATTTAGTTACTTGCAAGCTAGTTGTTAAAGAACACTCAACTGAGATTTGAATATTTGGGAAGCTGGTTCTGAAGAATTAGTGGGTCTGAAGATAGTGGTTGATAGGTTAACTCTCTGTGGATTCGACTCTGGGCGTAATACTCGGGTTATATTTGCAACGTCCGCAGAGTCCTTTTTATAAGGCATAGTTGGGCGTGATCAAATTTTGGCGCCGTTGCCGGGGAGTTAACGGAATTATCAATTGCCATTGACAGAAATACAAAGATTCTTATTGTAGTCAGTCTTCTCTCTACCAACTTTTTCATTGAAAATTTGACGGTTGTTGATCTGGGTGCGCAGGTGTATGCCTAGAAATTCTACGAGGACTGGAGAACTACTTGAAGGACTCTCAGACCCCGAGCAAACATTCCGGCCATTGAACCGTGCCAACAAAAGAATTCAACAATCCCAACAAACACTCAAAATCGAAATTAACATGGGAGACGTAAACGGTCCCAACGGAAACGTCAGGAATGAGCAAGCTAGCTTAAATGCCAGAGAAGGGGCACCTCCTGTGCCTGAGGGTGCATTATATGACTGGGCACAACCAACAGCTGACAATCTGGCTACTGCCATTGTTGTGCCCGCAATACAAGCTGAATCATTCCAGATCACAAATAACATGCTACACTTGTTGCAGAACAAGGGACTCTTTTCTGGGACACAAACAGAAGATCCTCAGCAGCACTTGAAGAACTTCCTGTCTATATGCAAAACTCAAAGGCAACCCAACGTGACTCCGGAAGCAATCAGGCTATTATTGTTTCCATTCTCGGTGACAGGAGCTGCTCAGGTTTGGCTAAACTCGCTCCCCATAAACTCTATAGAAACTTGGGATGAGTTGGTCAAGCAATTTCACAACAAGTTCCATCCGCCCAACAAAACTGCTCAACAAATTGATGAGATTGTGAGTTTCAAACAGAAACCAATGGAGACACTACACGAGACATGGGGCAGGTTTAAGGGAATGTTGGTTATGTGTCCCCACCATGG
>NW_017674778.1:18522-45785 GCF_001879085.1 Nicotiana attenuata | reverse complement strand
TCTTTACTTTATTGATATGACATGGGGACATGCCATGATTTTAAGTGTGGGGTGGGAGACTTGCTCTAACTGTGTATTGTAATGTATATAGATGTATGTTGTTGTGCTGTAGCATTAGAGTGATGTGTTGTATATATGTGAGTGTGTTATATTAGGAGTAGCTGACTTGGCCCAACGACGGACACTTGTTGACGGGTCTCTTGAGGGTCAAAGTCAGATAATAAAAAAAAACAAAACAAAACTTGTAGAGGACTCTTCCTGATGACGGACTAGGTGGACAATACTCTTGAGGGAAGTAGTCCATGTAGAATTTTTTTTATTTTATTTTCTTCTTTTAGGTAGTGTAGTACCTCCCCCTTGGTTTTTCTTTTGACTACGGTTCTTTTCCAAGGGTTTTTCTTGAACCGGGTTAGGTAGATTTTTCTTTTGCAGTTTTAGGATTAGATGGGTGAAGGTCAGAATGTAACCCCGAATGTGCACACTTGCAAAGAAAAGAACTTGAGAGTGTGACGTCTAAGCTTGTTTGTGGACTCATAGTATATGCCTTAATTTTGCACATCTTGTCTTGCTTGAACACTCGTATGATTGTGTTGATGAACTGATTCGGAATGAGTTACATGCTAAGTGTGTGTGAGTTGTTACTTGCATCCAATGCTTGCATATGATACCTAGAACTTGCCCTGTCTGTTTGCAAAGCGAAATAGAAGTCGTTTGGTTTTAGAGATGATTGAGGCATTTCTTTGTGCAACCCTTTATACTTGAGAATTCACCTGTGCATATTACCATAGTTAACCCCTTTGAGCCTGAAGCCTATTCTTTGATAACCCTATAATGATCTAAATCGCTGTGTTTGAATAAGCTAATTGTTTGAACCTTTACCTCCTAGAAGCACTTGAATCACTAAAGAATATGCAAAAGTCTAAGTTTGGGGTGGGAGAGAGTTAGTGAAAAAAAAGGGAAATCAAGAATGAAGGTTCTGGTTAGTGAACTGGCAGTGTACAATAAATCTGGAAAAAAAAGAGAGAGAGAGAGAGAAGAAAAGAAAAAGAAGAAGCCAGTTGTACCTAAAGAAAAGTGGGGGTCACAAGTGAAACAAAATGTGGAATAATGATTGGGTTGAACATGAAGGTGAAACAAAAGGAAGTGTGTATTAAAAGTGCTTAGAGAGGTTAGTCACTATATCCAAATATATCCTACCCGTCCCTTAGCCTACATTACAACCTATAAATACCTCTTGATCTTTGACTGACTGGCTCGATTAGTGGAGTATTACACTAGGGGCAAGCTTATGGTGTGTCTGTGTGGCTTGTGAATGCTCTTTGCTGAGAGTGAGAGAATTTTTTCTATTTATGGTTCCTTGTTGTTGAATTTTATGTGTGTGGAACTTCTCTCAAATTTTGTTTATGTGAGGGCATGTGACTCAGGAAGAAAAAGTGAGTCTTCACTTCTGTTAGAGTAATTAGAGTGAGCACAAGTGTGTCTTGGCATGAGAGTCTGCATTTGAGATATGATTGTGCACCGCTTAGGTCGATCTTTGATAATAGCAGGTGTGACATAAATTGGGGCAATGCATTGAGCAGTTAGGCCTAGAAGTGTGGTTTAGTTTGCTCGAGGACGAGCAAAGGTTTAAGTGTGGGGTGTTGATAATAGGTGAATTTGACTATAATCACACCTTAAATAATCACCTTCTTGTGTAGTTTTAATGCTAAAAGTGATAACAAAATGCTCTTATTAGTGCTTTTCATGATTTGCAGGTGATATATGTATAAGGAAGGTTAAGGAGCAGTTTTGGAGTCAAAATTGATGAAAAAGAGGCCAACTGTGAAATTTCCCAAGTGAACCATGCAAAACAGGCCGAAGATTCAGAGCACTGGGTCCACCGCGGTTCCACCGCGACCGCGGCAGAACCGCGGTGGAAAGCAGCTGCAAAATTTCAAGGATTCCGCGAGGGTGTTTGGCCGCGGTTCTACAACTTCAGGGACCAAAGTGTCAATTACGGGATTTTTAGACCTAAACCCTATTTAAAACATTAGACTTCGCCCAAGAGAGGCATGTATTGATTTTTAAGGTTTCTTAGCAAGGAAAACCATTGTGAGAGAGTACTCTGAACATCTTTCTTCTTTTCTTTTGATTGTTATGATGAATTCAATCTTAGTTTATTTTCCCATAGCCATGAGTAGCTAAATTCCTTGTCTAAGGTTTTGATGGAACCTATTGGGTGATGAACTTCTTGTTTATGTGAATACAAATTGCTAGTTTAATCTCTATTTGTTCAACTTCGTGTTCGTTGTAGTTAAGACAGGATCCTCAATTAGCTGTGCCTATTTAGTGTGCATAACTTGAAAAAGAGTGCATATTTAGGGTATTGTTGAACAACACCACTCCTAGATTATTAGAGGAATCTATAATTGCGGGTTTAAAGGCGGGATTAGAGATAACGAAGCCTTGGGTGTAATCTAAAGTGAATCGTGCTAAATAAAGTAAGCTAGTGTATCTCGGGAGAGTGCAATAGTAAATTACTGTGATTACTCGGGAGAGATTTACGGTAAGATTAGCGTTCATGATTGATAGAGATGTGTTGGTAAATTTGTATGAGCATAAACAGAAGGGATTCCATCAATAGGGGAAATCATTGCCTTAGCGTTTTTCTCATAATTGTTTACAACCTTATTAGTTTAGTTTACAGCTATTTAGTTACTTGCAAGCTAGTTGTTAAAGAACACTCAACTGAAATTTGAATATTTGGGAAGCTGGTTCTGGAGAATTAGTGGGTCTGAAGATAGTGGTTGATAGGTTAACTCTCTGTGGATTCGACCCTGGGTGTAATACTCGGGTTATATTTGCAACGTCCGCTTAGTCCTTGTTATAAGGCATAGTTGGGCGTGATCAGCATCGAACTTCCTCCGAGTCCATGGGAGTCCAACAACGAAGTCCATAGTGATCCGCTCCCACTTTCACTCAGGAATCTCAATCCTCTGAAACAAACCAGCAGGTCTCTGATACTCGTACTTTGCCTACTCACATTTCAAACACCGAGCTACATAGGCAACAATAATTTATATAATTAAATTACTTAAAAGAAAATTGTGTGTAATTTTTTTTAATAATCTTGTGAGTGATATATTTAAATCTTTTTTAAATATAGCAGTAATCGGAATTCGGACTTACTTTAGTGTTCCTTTTGTTTCAATTTATTTGATTTGATTCGGCATGAATTTTAAGAAGGAAAATTTTTAAACTTGTGATATTACACATATCATAATATTTGTGTGTTGTTAATTTTTTTATTTAAAAAAATAAAAGGTTTAAAATTATATTTTTAAATATAAGAATATATTATTCCTTTTATGTATTTATGAATAAGAAAGTCACAGGGGAGTAACACAGAGATTGGTGGGAACTCAACCCATGCAAGCTTCATGCTTGAGTTGTTACTTCGTTCATTCTATGCTCGCTTCCCATTTTAAATTGTCCATAATTTGCGCTCTGAAATATTCTTTTAATATTTTAAAGTATTTTTATAGCTCATATATCCATTTTGTTTGTTTTTATATGAGATTCTTTTCATTTGAATTCGTTTGAAAGAGCAAGATAAATTTCTAAATTTGATCTTTTTTTTTTTTTAATTTTAAGCTTTCATTTTATTTTGAATGACATTTTTTTAGTCATAAAACTATAGCAATACATTTAAAATCATAATTTTAAAAAATATCTTTTGATATGCGCTATATAAAATAAAGCAAAAGTGGTACTCCCTAGTCCCGTTTTATATGATGATAATTGATATTTAATTTTTTTAAATTTATGATATAAAGTGTGCCATAAATATATAATTCCCTTACCTTCAAAGATCATTGAAATTTACTCTTGAAAAGCAAAAAGTATCACATAAGTTGGGAGAGAGAGTATTTTGATTTCAAGAATTAGAAGTTTCGTGAGTAATTATTGTTATTTTATATGGATGAAATAGTAAAATTAATTTTTAACTGAAGTATAGATATTCCATATTTTATCTATGGACAAACAGCTAATTTTCAAAAAAATTATCAAGATATCTTATTTTATTCTCACTAATTAAGCCATAGTAACATTTAAATAAGATTTTCGTCCCCGTTGAAAGATTTACTCTCTAATTGTTGCTTTCAAACGTTGAATTTTATTTTCTTTAAATATATGTCACAATAAAAAGCAATGAAACCAAAAACTTTATGAATGATGAGAAAGTAGCATATCTTTTGTAGCACTACTTCGTCTAATAACTTAATTGTGTAAGCAATTGTGTCACCTTTCATTTCATGCATACAATATTGTAAACGGCGAGAAGGTGGACTTTTCTGTATTATATTGAAAAGGAAACTTAAATTTAAGAAAATACTAGGAAATTTGGACTTAATTTCTTTGAGAACTAGGTTGAATCCCTCAACCTGAGACTTGTTGCTATTAGTGTTGTTAGATAGACGTAATCTCAAAGTCCATGCTTATGCAAGATTTAGAGTTACTTTACTCCTTAGTTGTAAAGTATTTAATATTATCATATATTATTTTAATTTCACTAACTACTAGTCCCGTTGACTATTGTTTCATATTATTATTCTCAGGTTCGATATCTTGTTAATTAATATGCACACTGGTATTGGTAATTTGGTATATATTTTTCTGGATTATTGAATATTGATGCGTGTAAATATTTTTAAGGTGATTATTTTATCAGCTAAAAGTGATGTAGTTCCAAAAATAGCCTTAGTTATTGGAATGTTTTACTAAATGTGAACTACCATTAACTTGATTATGTGTTCTTATAAAACAAGTTAAGCTAATATAATTGACACACTTGGCTTGTTACTATTGAGTTCTTTGTTGGGCTTGAGTCACATATACGCTGATCGGGCATACTATGTGTAATGATTCCCCCATTCACGATAAATAATAAATAAAAAGAGAAAAGAAAAGCCATTCCATTTCGACAAAAGACCCACACCCAAGTTCCATAGCTTTTGGTTCGCTATCCCGATCATGATTTTCCTAACCCCAGAGGGAAAAGTACTTCCCTTTTGGGCCGGTTGTGGGCGAGGAGGGATTCGAACCCCCGACACCGTGGTTCGTAGCCACGTGCTCTAATCCTCTGAGCTACAGGCCCCACCCCGTCTCCACTGGATCTGTTCCCGGGAGTACCCTCAAAAAAAGGAAGCTTTCCTCTCCCCAGCCATTTCGGGTTAAGAAGATGTGAAAGTGCGTTTATCTCTATAAGAAGGGTGCGTTCCGAGGTGTGAAGTGGGAGAGAAGGGAGTTCACTTTTAGTTATCCAATTTTAACTTTAAAATATATATTTTACAATTTTACCCATAATAATGATAACATTTGAAAAAAATTGGGAAATGATTTGGGAATTAGTAGTTATTGATAATGATAAAACAAAATAAAAAAATTTATTTTTCTCTTTGATTTGCTAAAATGGAGAAATAAAAGTGAAAATTTATTTTTTGTACATTGGACAAGTAAAAGTGAATGGATGAGTAATACACATCTAAGAAGGTTGCTCTTTAATGAATTAAAATATCAAAATGGACCTCAATTATTGCAGGACAACTGATTAATTCAAACTTTCCTCTTAAGAAAGCAGTGACGATCCCACCAAGCAACTAAGATCAAAATGCTTATCTAATATTTCACTTTTAAAATATAAATAATAATTACTCCTATATCATTAAGTTGCCATTCAGAAGGGAGCGTTGGCATAACTGGTAAAGTCGTTGCCATGTGACCTGCAAGTTAAGGGTTCGAGTCGTGAAAACAATCTCTTGAAAAAATGCCGGGTAAGGTTACAATAGACCCTTGTGATCCCGCGCTTCCCTAGATCCCGCGTATACTGGGAGCTTAATGCACTAGGTTTTTTTTTAAGGTTGCCATTCACTTCACGATTTGAAGGTTCTCCACTCTTTGATTTTTATCATTATTGTCTTCCAATTGAGTGCTAACAAGCCTAATTTCACAGGTGAAAACTGAAGATTGAGCTGGTCCACTCATTGTTTGCCATTATTATTAATGCTTTTCCACTCGACAGACATCTCACATCTGTTTCTGGTACTAGTATTAAACTGGTAGAATAGTGTTGAGGAATCTTAAAATAATGTACTACTATAATGTTGGTATAATCTTAGTAGTTAGTAGTACTTCTTCTTTCCTTTTTGATTGACAATTTGGATTCTTTCTATGCATAATTTTCTATTATATAGAAAAGAAAAGATGGTTGACCAAGGGTATATATGTCATTTCATAAAAAATTTATGTTTGCATTTTTTAAACGCAAAATACATGTGGATCCCATATTTCTCTAGCCACAACTCTCCTTTAAATGCACTATGCATGTGTTGATTAGACTTTTGTGCAGTGCAAATCTTTTTCTCATTTTCAAAAATTATTAATTTTGTTTTATTCAAATAAAAGTTTCCATAGAGAAAATAAAATTAATTTTTAAATAAAACATCAACAAAAAGAAGTATCAATATTTAGAAGATTTTCATATTTACCCATACTATCTGGAAGCAATTTGAAAATAAAAATTAAATGATTTTCATTTATTCATACTATTTGAAGACGATTTCAAACTAAATATTTTTATATATTCAAAAGTAATTTTAAAAAATATAGCTTGTTAAACCTCAAAAGTTAATTAACTAAACACCAACAAATAATAATTTTAATAAAATTGCAATGTTGGGCCCGTATACGAGTCTTTCCTCATCTAGTATCTCTAATAAAATGTCAAATTTGTCCTATTGGTCATCCTGTTATTCCTGTTTATAACATATAAAATACCTTGAACCAAGTGGAGTATTAAAAATCATGCAAGCTTTGGTATTTTCCTCTCCCAATTCCCAAGTGTTGTGGCCCCAATACATCTGTTTCTGTTAGTATTATTAAACTGAGGAAAATGGTGTTGAGGAATCTTTTTATGTACTGTTATATTGTTATCCTTAATTTATCTTTCCTTTTTGATTGACAACTTTGATGTTTTCTAGAATAGACTATCTTGTACCAAGTGTTTGTAGAAATAAACAAGAAAAGATTCATTGAATTCAGATAATATATAAAGCATTGGATTATTGTTGCATAATTCAACAATAACAACAACAAACAGACCCAGTTGTTCACCCTTAAATTCGGATAATAATTGAATTTATACGCGGTTCTAAAGATACGTGATATAAATTGATACAAGGACGAGAAAATAGATAAACGTAGAAATAAGCAAATAAAAGATAGATACAACCTTCACAAACGGAGCAAACTTTGGCCTTATCAGATTGATTTCCCTTTAGCCAATAATGATATTATGGAAGACAGAGCAAAATAAATTGAAACTAGAAGTACCAGTATATTGCTTAGAAGTGTATTACAATGTGTTCTTTGAACAAATGAGTCCCCTCTATTTATTGACGGAGATCTATCCTTTTACACAATATTTTATAATAAACACAGGTCCTTGATTTAGAAGACCGTTGGCTCCTTTTTAGACTAATTCCATGATTTACGCCATAATGATTAGTCAGTGGCTAGAATCATGGACCCCTGTTCTAAAGAGTTGGCAAAGCTTTTCTTCGAGGTCACTGGGAACGAGGTCAGTTATGCCTTCGATAAATACGAGGGCAAGTCTGATGCCCTTGGCGACACATTCAAGTCAGATACCGTCATGTACTGACCATGTTGGATTTTAGATCGATCTTTGAACTTCGATATCGAGCTTGGGTTCTTTTGTAACTTCGAATCCTATCCAATTATCGTTCCAGATGCTCGATCGAGCACCGAGCTCGGTCGAGCATTGAGCTCGATTTTACCCGTATACAGATAGTCCCCTCGTTTTTGGAGAGTAAGTGACAAGAAACGATATGAATCCTCGATCTTCACTTCGATAAATCATGACGTAAGCGACAAAAGGTCAACGAAACATCCTATCGGTACAGTTTCCAAGGCATTAAATGCATGCCAGATGTCAATACTGGAGGGAGACTCTTGAGGAAATCCATACTCGGGGCTTCGACCTTATAACTAAGATCGAGAGCGCTAAGGAACTTGAAGTTGAAGCTAGAAGGTTAGCTTATCCCGAGGATGATGATGATCCTGAGAGCTTGAGCTAGTCCGAAGGTGGGGAAGACCCCGAGGGCGGAGATGCTGCTTCTGAAGATGACCAGGCCATTTAGGCTCTTAAATAGTTTTTGTATTTCTCCCGAGACTGCTTTGGCCTTTGTAAAGAGCTTCCATCGGGCCGTGTTGCCCTTGTAAAAGATTTTGATGTACATATAAGACTTTTCCCTTCTATGGCTTCTGAACGTTCTTCTTTTTTATTTATACAAAGATCAAAGTGACTTAGCATGGAATAATTATTCGAAGGTCCAAGATTGAGATAGTAAGGACCTCTGTTTTAAAAGGCAGAATTGGGACTCGCCCGGAGCTCGCCCTGGAGCGGAGCACTCGTAAAACGCCCCCGGACTTATGTGTGGGGCTTAGTTCCATGAGACTTACGCCCCGGACACGCCCAACGCCTAGCGTTCTGGGCTCGCCTAATAGAATTTTATGCAATTGTGTATAACTAACCTTATAAATCCTCAAATATTCTTAATAGATCATTGACTATTCAAAATTACTATTTTCTTAATCATAAATCATTAAGTTGAGAGTATTTTATGTCATAATTAAAATAAAAATTATTGCATGTTATCCACTAAGACTGCTATGATAGTAGACTTTAAATAAATCTTTCATTTAAAAGTATTTATTTACTAACTTTTGTTATGTCTTTATTATATTAGTCCATAATTTTTTTATAATTATTTTCCTAAATATTATTTTTTTCACGTTTACGAGAGACAATACTTATTAATTTAATAGCTCAGTATTAGCTAGTAACTATTTACAAATAATTAGTTATCATGATATAGTATGGTGAATTATGTGTCACTTTATTAACTTGTTGAAACTTAACAATAAATATTGCTAGAGAATCATATTTAAATTGCGAATTATATTTTTATATAAATTCTCTTTCAAATAGAAAGCATATTAAATAAAAGGAGTATTTAAAAAAAAAATTAAATTATAATATCGAAATACTTTCAAAATTCATTACTCCTTAAGAGATACATATAAGATTTTGCATCGAATACATTACTTTTGATGTTTGAGTTGTAACGACGTTGCAACTAATTTGCATATTATGATGTATGTCATACTTTTTGTATTATTCATAGTTGAATTATAATTTATAAATATTTTAAATAGATTATTTGTTATAATTTTGTAATTTTAATGCAATTTTTATAATTATTTTTTATTTTATATTATCTTAAAATTCTTGAAATTAGTAAAATTTAAAGATCCGTGGGAATTACACCCCATGTCTCAGGTCTTACGCTCGCCTCGTCTGAGGTCAAACGCCTCATCTCACGCCCTCACCTTTTAAAACATTGGTAAGGACCGATAGTAAGTACTGCCGTCGACCGTTTCTGATCGGTAATCCCTGAGTGAATGTTCAAACTCGAACTGGGGCGACTCTTAGGCTCGATAAATACATACCAAGTAAGATGATTTGTTCGAACTTGAATTAAGGTAGCCCTTAGGCTTTGCAATTGAGTGAGAATGGTTTCTTTGAACTCAAACTGAGGCAGCCTTTAGGATTAATACGTAGTCCCCGATTCGGGATAATAATTCGATATTGAATCAATGTGGCCCTTGGCTTGATAGATAGTGATCAAGTGAGAGTGATTTCTCGAACTCGAACTAAGGTGGCCCTTAAACTCGATAGATAGTCCTTGAGTGAGAATTTTCTCGAACTCGAGTTAATGTGGCCCTTAGTCTTTGTAGTCTAGTGAGGATTTGCTCGAACTCGCAGTGAGGTAGCCCTTAGGCTTTGTAGTCAAGTAAGGATTTTCTCGAACTCGAAGTGAGGTAGCCCTTAGGATTTTTAGTCGAGCGAGGATTTGCTCGAACTCAAAGTAAAGGTAGCCCTTAGGCTTTATAGTCGAGTGATAATGATTTCTCGAACTCGAAGTAAGGTAGCCCTTGGGCTTTGTAGTCGAGTGAGGATTTGCTCGAACTCGAAGTAAGGTAGCTCTTAGGCTTTGTAGTCGAATGAGAATGATTTATCAACCATTCTCGAAGTATGGTAGCCCTTGGGCTTTGTAGTCGAGTGAGTGAGGATTTGCTCGAACTCGGAGTAAGGTAGCCCTTAGTCTTTGTAGTCGAGTGAGAATGATTTCTCGAACTCGAAGTAAGGTAGCCATTAGGCTTTGTAGTCGAGTAAGGATTTGCTAGAACTTGAAGTAAGGTAGCCCTTGGGCTTAGCAGTCGAGTGAGAATGATTTCTCGAACTCGAAGTAAGTTAGCCCTTGGGCTTTGTTGCCGAGCGAGGATTTGCTCAAACTCGAAGTCAGGTAGCCCTTAGGCTTTGTATTCGAGTGAGAATGATTTCTCGAACTTGAAGTAAGGTAGCCCTTGGGCTTTGTAGTCGACTGAAGATTTGCTCGAACTCGAAGTAAGGTAGCCCTTAGGCTTTGTAGTTGAGTGAAGATTTGCTCGAACTCGAAGTAAAGGTAGCCCTTGGGCTCGATTGATAGTCCCCAAGTGAGAATGGTTGCTCGAAAAAGGTTATTCATTTGATTTTATTCAAATGGTTTGGATTGACTATGAAAATCATGATTTGATAAAAATAGATCCTTTGAGGCAATTATGCTATGAATCTATTTCTGAAATATCAAATATATAGGGATTTACTAGTGGAGACCACCGAGATTGGTTCGAATGTCGAGTTCGTTACCATGGAGCTACATGTGCCGGTGTAGGGACACATTACAAGGCCAAGCTGAGGTTTGTGGGATAAAGTCCCCAATTGAGATGGCAAATGATCATTACTTGAAGTAATGAGGTTAAGTCGACTCGTACGGCACTAAGGGAAGCCGCCCAGACAAGTAAGTCAATCACCTAGTGGTTGTTTATTATGTCGATGTCGGTATAGTACTCCGAGTGAAAGGTAAAAGAGGGCTTTCTTATGTTTAGGCCTAAGGAGCCGAAAATAATTTCAATGATTTAACGAGATTGAAATGGTTTTATATGATTTTATTAAAATATTGGGTTGATAGAGATGTTCTAAAACTTTATAGTATGGCTGACATTTTACTTGTCTTTTATCTAAAATGATAAAGAGCTTGCTTTATATAATTGTTTATCACTTTATGTCCAATATTGGTTGCATAGTTTTTGTAAAATCTTGTCCAAGAACTTGAGTTAGAGAGAGTCTATGACACTTATTGAGTATCGCTGTGGTGTACTCAGCCCTTAAGGGCTCCCTTCCAGGGCCCACTTACTTTACATGTTTCAGGATGAGGTATGGCACATGGCATACGGACATGGCTAGGATGACTCTCTTTCTGAGGTATATGGCGAGGCACCACTCCTATTTCGTGGTAGCTATCATGTCATTTCTTCATTTATGTTAGTCGGGCATTAGCCCAAGTGTTTAGTTCTATTCCTTGGTATAAAGGCTCCATAGATAGTTGTGAAAAGTTGTAGCAATGTGATTGTACGTGACATACATGAAAGATATTTATTTTACTTACTCTCATTGTTATAATTATGAGAGGCTTCGGGTATGATTTTGAATTGGAAAATTGTTCCATGGTTTAACTTTAAAATATATAAAATTTTCAAAGAGCTTCCGCAGTTAAATTGGTTTTTCATGCGTATGGTTTGGGTGCATCATATGGGTTGGTTCGCTCGGGTCGGATAGTGTGTCGGGTGTCTTTCACGTGGATTTGGGTCGTGACAGTAGTCGAGTGAGGATTTGCTCGAACTCAAAGTAAGGTAGCCCTTAGGCTTTGTAGTCGAGTGAGGATTTGCTTGAACTCGAAGTAAAGGTAGCCCTTGGGCTCGATAGATAGTCCCCGAGTGAGAATGGTTGCTCGAACTCGAGTTAGGTAGCCCTTGGGCTTTATAGTCGAGTGAGGATTTGCTCGAACTCGAAGTAAGGTAGCCCTTAGGCTTTATAGTCGAGTGAGAATGATTTCTCGAACTCAAAATAAAGTAGCCCTTAGGCTTTATAGTCGAGTGAGAATGATTTCTCGAACTCGAAGTAAGGTATCCCTTGGGCTTTGTAGTCAAGTGAAGATTTGCTCGAACTCGAAGTAAGGTAGCCCTTAGGCTTTGTAGTCGAGTGAGGATTCGCTCAAACTCGAAGTAAGGTAGCCCTTGGGCTTAGCAGTCGAGTGAGCATGATTTCTCAAACTCGAAGTAAGGTAGCCCTTGGGCTTTGTAGTCGAGTAAGGATTTGCTCGAACTCAAAGTTAAGGTAGCCCTTGGGATCGATAGATAGTCCCTGAGTGAGAATGGTTGCTCGAACTCGGATTGAAGTGGCCCTTGAGCTCGATATATTCATAGAAATAGGATGCAATAAATTCTTTGAGGGACCTCTTTTCATTCTCCTGTAAAACAATCATACATGCGTAAATGTTTTATGCTTAAGGCTTGCGCAATTTACGCGTGCACGGTTCATTTGGCCGTTTGGCCGATCCACTAATTTTGTCTTCTCGAGGACCTTTTAATATGAATTGTTTTCTCTGTTGTAGCCGATATCCGAAGGTGATGCCCCCTAGTATTCGAGGTTTATCATAGAAAGAAGCCTCGAATACTGTTGACGCAACATATAACACCGATCCATTGTTCTAATTTTGAACGATCCACTGTTGCCTCGTTAAAAACCTTGTCGAAAAACCCATTTGAGAGAAAACCGGTTCAAGGGAAAAAGAATATAACGAGTGCTTTCTGACCTTAAGTCCGTATTGTTCTTCGCCGGTTAACTACAATTGTTAGTTTGAAATATTAACAAAAGAGAACGAACGGAGGTCGTACCTTAGCAATAGTATCGCTTTAGGTGAGTTATATTCCAACTGCTAGGTAGTTCTTAACCATTCATTTCTCCTTTGGTTTCTTACATGGTTTCGACCGGATCCGCTGCTCCTTTGATCTTCATTATATGGTCGTATTGATCCCTGTTTGATCCTGGTTCGTGATTGGAGTTTCTCTTGATTGTCTCGAGGGTCCCGGCGGGATAAATAGACTCTGAAGAGGCTTCGAGTTGACCATCTTCGACTCTGATTTTCGATTGATACCGATTGTGCATATCGCCCCATGTAGTGGCAGGATATTCTATTAAATTTTGCTTCAATTTTCGTGAAGCAATAGAGCTTCGAACATTAAGTCCCTGAGTGAAAGCCTTAACGGCCCAATCATCGGTGACCGGTGGCAGGTCCATTTGTTCCATTTGAAAACGGGACACGAATTCCCTAAGCGTCTCGTTATCCTTCTGTTTAACTTTGAAAAGGTCTGATTTCCTGGTTTCGACCTTGATGGCACCTGCATGCGCTTTTACGAAAGAATCTGCAAGCATAGCAAACGAGTCAATAGAATTAGGAGGTAAGTTGTGATACCATATAATGGCTCCCTTTGACAGGATCTCCCCATTTTTTTCAATAGAACAGACTCGATCTCATCGTCTTCCAAATCGTTTCCTTCGATGGCACATGTATAAGAGGTCACATGCTCGTTTGGATCGGTCGTTCCGTTATACTTAAGTATTTCGGGTATACGAAACTTTTCGGGGATCGGTTTTGGGGCCGCGCTTGGAGGAAAAGGTTTTTGCACGAACTTCTTACCATAGGGTCTCTTCAATACCGAGGGTGCTCCCGGTATTTGATCTACCCTGGAGTTATAGGTTTTGACCTTCTTGTCGTTTGCTTCGATCTTCTTTCCCCCCGATTCCACCCGCTTCATCAGCTCCTCGAGCATTTTTATTATTTCGGGGTTGGTACTTGACTTGTTTAGTCGCCCTCACTACAGTTGGTTCTGTTCTGTGAGTAATTTCTCGAGGTGGATCGGGTTTGTTCCTGCTCGGAGTCTGGCTCTAGCTCTGCAACTGAGCTATCGCCACATGTTGAGCTTGCAGCATTTCGAAAATCATGTGTAGCTTGATCCCGTCTTCTTCAGCATTTTATGTGTTTCGAGCTGCCGATCAGGCTCCACCACGGATGCTGTTTTCAGGGTCGTATGAAAGTTTGTGCTGATAACATCAATCGGATCTGGGACCCGAATTTCGACTGCAACAGCGGGTGGCCCTGCGCTACCGGGCGCCATGTTGTTATTCTCATCTTGATGACTGGACTCTTTGTCGATATGTGGGGGTTCTATTTGAGAGCTTGCCATTTTTAGCCTAAAATCAAAGATACTTCAAAGAGCAAGAGTAAAGCAGTGTGTTATGCAGGCTTGTATCGAACAACCACTATTATCCTTAGCCCAACGGTGGGCGCCAAACTGTTTACCCTTAAAATTGGATAACAATTGAATTTATACACGGTTCTAAGGATATGTGATATGAATTGATACAAAGGTGAGAAAATAGATTAACGTAAAAATGATCAAATAAAAGATAGATAGAACCTTCACAAATGGAGCAAACTTTGGCCTTATGAGATTGATTTCCCTTTAGCCAATAATGATATTATGGAAGACAGAGCAAAAATGAATTGAAACTAGAAGTGACAATATATTGTATAGAAGCGTATTACAATATGTTGTTTGAACAAATGAGTCCCCTCTATTTATTGAGAGAGATCTACCCTTTTAGACAATATTTTATAATATACATAGGTCCTTGATTTAGACGACTGTTGGTTCCTTTTTAGACTAATTCTGTGATTTATGCCATAATGATTAGTCGGTGGCTAGAATTATGGACCCCTATTCTAAAGAGTTGGCAAAGCTTTTCTTCAAGGTCGTTGGGAACGAGATCGGTTATCCCTTCGATAAATACGAGGGCAAGTCTGATGACCTCGGCAACACATTCAAGTCCGATATCGTCATGTACTGACTATGTTGGATATTAGATCGATCTTTGAACTTCGATATCGAGCTTGGTTTCTTTTGTAACTTCGAATTCTATCCAGTTACCGTTCCAGATGCTCGGTCAATCATCGAGCTCGGTCAAGCATCGAGCTCGGTCGAGCATTGAGTCGGTTTTACCCGTATACACCAGTGTAATCTCATAAATGGGGTTTGAGGAGAATAGTATGTACGGTTACCTTACCCCTACTTTGTGAAGGTAAAGAGGCTATTTCCTAAGAACCTCAGCTCAAGAAAAAAGGCAAAAGAAGACAGAATCAACAAACAGTAACAACAACAAGATAATTAAATAATCTGAATCTAAGACTTGAAATATCATATAGCCAATTCCAGTTTCCCTTTTCTTTTTCATCATCATGTTGAAACAAAAATTAAATTAGTGATAAGCTTGGAACAGTCTTGATTCCTAAGTTTGGATTTAATTTTCTTTTATTTTTTAAAACTAGTCCTAGAAGAACTTTTAAAAACTAAATGAGTAGATTTTTGTATTTGCATTAAGATTTCGAATAAGTATCAGAAAATATATATTTGATTAATTTATTTTTGAGAACTTTTCTAGAAAAACTATATACGGTGAAAATCGGGGCTACCCGATTTTATCCTTTGATCAAAAAGAGATACCACGTCGAAAGGTCAGGACGTCGAGTCTGGGATCGAAGTTTCTTTCCAAGATCGAGGTCGACATCACTAACCGGGGTCAGAAGAGGGCATACTTCGAAATGATGATGGTATAGTTCACTAACGGAAAGGGCGAGACATCCCCAACGGATCGAAGATCGTGGCATGAATTTCGGAATGGATTGATCTTCGGCGGTTAATTAGATGTTAATATAATTTCCTACTATAATTAGAAGTGTACCTTATTTAGGACTCCCCTATTATATAAAGAGGGATCCCATTCATTTGTAAGACTCATTAATCACTGATAAGAATATATACAATTATTTCTTTCTTGCTATATCGCTCACTGTTCATCAGAGTTGCTTTATCATTTGCTATTCCTTTTAACACACCTCGAGACTACTGCAAGTCGAGGTTGAAATTTGGCTAGCATACTGGTTTGATTTATTTTATTCTCTTATTTATCTATTTAATTTCTTGTTTATCAATTGGTATCGGATTGAATTACATATCCTTAAAACCACAATATAAGTTTAATTGTTACTCAAAATTTAGGGTAAACAGTTTGGCGCCCACCGTGGGGCTAAGGATAATAGTGATTGTTCAGTGCTGATTCCGATAACATACATTATTTCACGCTTGTTCTTGTCAAGAATTTTGCTCTCAGGTTAAAACATGTAAAACTCACAAAATGCACCCGCACATGGTGATGATGGTCTCAGGTTTCACGGGGAAAATGATAATCTAATTGCTCCAGGAGCCGGGGTGCCATCGGCTAATCTCGGGGGAGAACCGGTTGCCGATCGAGTCGATGTCAGTTCGCACGTTTTTCTTAATACGGACCAGGTGCGGATCCCGAAGGGAGTGTACATAGGGAAGTGCGATCTGGTGGTCAAGGTACACAAGGCAGAGGAGACGAAGGAGTTAGTCTCCAGGTGATATTCGAGATGCTACATGCTCAGCAGGCCGTTATTGCTCAGTTGCAAAATCAAAATGGAACTCCAAGTGGGGTCGAGCCAGAAATCACTCGTCGTACCGAGCCAGTGTCGAAAAGGTCGAATAGTAACAAATCAGGGACTGATCCTGCGATAATGAGAATACTCGAGGAGCTCACCAAAAGAATTGATTCAGGAGAGAAGAAAATCGAAGCTAATGATAAGAAAGTGGAAACATACAACTCCCGAGTTGATCCTAAAGGGTCTGGATTCAAAAAAGTTCGTGCAAAAGCCTTTTCCTCAAAGTGCTGCTCCGAAGCCTATTCCTAAGAAGTTCCGTATGCCGGACATACCTAAGTACAACGGGACCTCCGATCCTGATGAATACATCACTTCGTACACGTGCGGAATAAAGGGAAATGGCTTGGAAGATGATGAAACCGAATCTGTACTGTTGAAAAAGTTTGGAGAAACCCTTTCAAAGGGAGCAATGATTTGGTATCACAACCTGCCACCAAAATTGTAACGACCCGATCAGTCATTTTGATCCCCAGCGCTCCGTTCAGCAGTCGGAGGCCATGAATAGCTTCATTTCACGTGTTGCGACTTGTACGCGCGGTCGGAATTGAGTTTCAGGAAATCCGGAGTTGATTTGGGAAGAGAATTCTTATTTCAGGAGCCTGAAGCTGAAAGAATGAACTAGGATGGGAATTTTGAGCAAACGACTTTGGAATCAGGATCCGAAGGTTCCAACATGTTCGTATGATGATTTCAGACTTGGGCGTATGCCCGGTTCGGGTTTTGGATAACCCGGGAGTGTTTTGGCGCCTATTGTGGAAGTTAGCATTTTAGAAGAAATTTCATCGGTTTGGCTTGAAGTGCATTTCAGTGTAATCGAGGACCGTTTGGGATTCCGAGACTGTGAATAGCTCCGTACGGTGATTCTGGAGTTGGGGGCGCGATCGGAAGTGAATTCGGAGGTCCGTAGGTCATTTTGAAGCCATTTGGCTTAAGATAGAAATTTGAAGGTTTTTGAGAAGTTTGACCGGAAGTGGACTTTTTGGTATCGGGGTCGGAATCCGATTCCGGAAGTTGGAGTAGGTTTGTAATGTCAAATATGACTTGTGTGCCAAATTTGAGGCCAATCGGACATGATTTGATAAGTCTAAACATCGGAAGTAGAAGTTGGAAAGTTCAAAGTTCATAAAGCTTGAATCGGGGTGAAATTCGTGGTTTTAGCATTGTTTGCTAGGATTTGAGGCCTCGAGCAAGTCCGTAACGTGTTTTGGGATTGGTTGGAGGGTTTGGTTGAGGTCCCGGGGGCCTTGGGTGGATTCCGTGTGGTTAACAGATCAAATTTAGAGTTGAAGAAAAGCTGAGGCAGCTGATATCTAGTATTTCCGCACCTGCGAAGATTTGGCCGCAGGTGCGGAGCTGCAGAAGCGGCCAGGAAGACCGCAGATGCGGATTTTGGTAAGGGGAGCTGGGACCGCAGATGCGGTCAGGGAGCCGCAGATGCGAGACCGCACCTGCGGAAAAGGAAGCGCAGAAGCGGAAGCTGGGCGGCTGGGAAGGAGCCGCAGAAGCGGCATTTTAACCGCATAAGCGGAACCGCATAAGCGGAACCGCATAAGCGGAAATAATTCTGCAGAAGCGAAAGTAACTGGAGGCAGAAAGTTTGTTTTAAAATCGGGGTTGAAGTTCATTTCTCTCATTTCTTCAAGGCTTGGGCGATTTTTGGGGAGTTTCAAGAGGGGATTTTCATCATCAATGTTAAGGTAAGTTATCCACACCTATTTTGAGTTGAATACATCAATTATGTATGGATTTGGGCATGAAAGTTAGTATAAAAATTGAGGTTTTGGTGGAAAGCCTAGGAAATTATATTCTTGGAATTTAGCCACGAAATTGAGCATGGAATTAGGAGTAAATTGTATATTTGAGTTGATAAGGTCATGGGTAATCTTTATCTTCCAAAAATTTCGGATTCCGGGCACGTGGGCCCGAGGTCATTTTGGTCAACTTTTCGATCGGAGTTAGGAATTTCTATGAATTAGTTTGTAATGAATAATTAAGCATATATTAACGGATTTGTATAATCATTGGCTAGTTTTGGAGCATTGTGCGTTGGTGCAAGCCTTCGGAGGAATGTAGAATGCCGGTTTTGAGTCTTCGGAGCGAGGTGAGTCTCTTTTCTAACCTTGTAAGAGGGAATTGTCCCCATAGGTAAAATAATTGATTATGTGCTCCTATTTACGGGGGCTACGTACGCACGAGGTGACGAGAGTCCGTGTGTAGCTACTATTATGCTATTGTCCGGGTAGTTAGGGCCCAAAAGCATGTTATACTTGGATTTTTTTATGAACCTATTGATAGCTTTAATTGCTTAAATCACCTTGGATTAGTAAATGAATTTAAGAGGAGATTAAACATCATTTTTTCTGAATTGTTAAGAAGAGAAATTGTTTTATTTGGATAAATATTCCCGATAGGTTCTTAATTGACTGATTGAGCATGTATCTCTATGTGTAACTGCGTCGCATGCATGATTCGCGAGCAGGGTATGTGTTTATTTATGGAACGGGCCTAACGCCTCGACAGATTAAATAGATGCATCTATGGTTCGAGCCGTTCGACCCTCCGCAGTGCACAGTTTACATTTATGTTGGAGCGGGCCGTCGACCTCGGCATGATTTGCGCATGATATATGTTGTTGCCTGAGGATTTTTAAACGTTGATATTGCCTCTCATGGCTTGAGATAAATTGATAAGATAATGAAAAGTAAATCTTGAAAATCCTTTATTATTTGTTAAAGATTTTCACCTGTTTTTCCGACTTCGTGAGTTAGAACTACTATATAATCCATGATTTCCTCACATTTCTAGTATATTGTCAAATGACCTCTAGTAAGTGTCGAAGTTGACCATCTCGTCTCTACTTCTTCGAGATTAGGCGGGATACTCATTGAGTACACGTTGTTTACGTACTCATACTACACTTCTGTGCATTTTTGTTGCACAGGTATATTTATTTCTAGCAGCCCACTGGGCGTAGCAGCGCAGATGATTTGGGGGCTAGGTGAGTTGCATTATTCGAGGCGGCCCGCAGCTAGTATAGCCCTCTTCAGTACATTGTATTTATTTCCTGTCCATTGTATTCCGGACGGATGTTGTATTTTATTTCGTTATCAGTAGATGCTCATGCACTTGTGACACCGGGTTCTGGGATGGTTTGAAGTATTGTATTAACTGCTTATCATTTAAATTTGATTGAGACTATATTCTTTAAAATTGCTAAACTTGAAGGAAAAATCCTAGATTTCAAAAGTATTAAAAACGAGATTTTGATTAAGTAATTTGGTTGGCTTGCCTGACAGCAGTGTCCGGCGCCATCACGACCCTTAGTGGACTTTGGGTCGTGACAACATGGTATCAGAGAACTAGGTTCCTAGGGTCTCACAAGTCATGAGCGAGTCTAGTAGAGTCTCGCGGATCGGTACGGAGACGTCTGTACTTATCCTCGGGAGGCCGCAGGACTGTTAGGAGTACCTCCCTTCTTGATTCCTTATCGTGCAATTCGATTTCATGTGAGGCTTATGCCTTTGTTTCGTTCCTCTCAGTCCTATGCGACGCGAACCGCTTGTCATAAATCGAAATTGAAGGACCGTAATGGTACTACAGATGTGATACGGGAAGTTTCTCCCGGTATAGCTGATCAGATTATTGTCGTCGTCTTATGGAAGAATATCTTATTGTTTCAGCCCAGTAGCGGTATTTTTGAGGGCTTTGAGGCTAGGCACAAGTTGCCGCGATGCTTATGAATGAGTATTCTGCAGTAGTAACATGATGGTGGGGTGTTGCCCACGTGTCAGGGCAGTGAATGATTTCAAGGGAGGTTTACTCAGTGCATAATCAAGAGATTCGATATTTTATTCCCGGCAGGGGGAAAGGCAATCGAACTAAGGAGGGTCAGATGTGGACCGGTGGAAGTAATGAGACTTGGTAATTGCAAGCGTGGTGGAATTTTTCTTCCATATTGGGGTGTTGTCGTCCTAATTGGACGTATTAAGTTTGCCGGTGGTATGATCTTCTACAATTCGCCTTTGAGGCAAGGTATTGTGAAATAGTATCGGAGATACAACTATCAGATATCGCAGGATGCGGTGGTTCAGGATTGAATCAGTATTTCTAATATTGACGGTTCGAGAAAGATGACCTTCAGAGAAGTTTGGAGTTAGTAGCGATTTGTGGATTCAAGTACTATGAAGATAAATTTCATTAAGGCAACAACTGAGCAGCAAAGGATGAGAAAGACATGTAGGAAGTGTCAGGCGGAGTTTTAAATTGCTAAAAGGCCAGGCTTAGGAAGTGCAGGCCGAGCAGTTGATTAAGGGAGTAAGTTTGCCCAAAGTGGGAGAGTGGCGGAGCTGCGTAGCGGCTTGGTAATAAGATGACCATGCGCCTTAAGGAGAGTTGGAGCGATTTGGGAATATTGGTGCTTGATTATTGGGGTCTACGGATCTGAATTGAAGTAGGGGTTCTTGTACGGCCGGAGATTTAATATAACAGAAAGGAGCCGCTTAAATGAAAAAGGATGCAGCATGGCTTTGAACTGGAAGGATGTTGTCGCACATTTCAATGATGTCCACGAGGGGTAAAATGGACCTGTGCAACTGGAGTGTGAGCTCAGACTCAGGAAGGGTCATTGATGTCGTAGTAATTGTACCATGTGCAGCAGTGTAGGAAGATGCCGGGGAGAGCCTTCTATAGGTGGGTTAGCCAAGTGAGCAGGTTAGCAGTCGCGTGGTTGGCGAGGCTTCTGCGAAGAATTTTATCGGTGATGTAGCAAAGAGATCGATTGTGCAAATGTGGCTGATGATTCAGAGTATAAGAAGGGGGTTCTACAGGAAGACTTCGAGAGCTTTGGCGGTTAACTGTGCAAGGTTATGTCAATAAGAGATAAAGAATTCCGGTGAGTCCCAGAGTTGTGTAATAATGGCTTCAAGCTAAGTGGGAGAGTCCCACCGCTTATGATTGAGTTGCATAGTTAGCTACTTGCTAGGTTTCTGGTTATCAGCATATTGGTGAGCCATTTCAGCTACGGGAAAAGACCATAAGTGGTAATTTGAGCAAAGGAATTATTAAAGGCGGGCTATTGTTGGCCTTATTGGCCCATGTTCAGACTTGGGGGAAAGACTCAGGATTTATGCCTTGTATAAATGCAGATTTCAAAGGAAGTGATTCCGCCGGGTGCCTCGTCGAGAGGGTATTCGTGTGTTATAAGACCTATGCAGTTGATTATATTCGGGACCAAGTCAGAGCGGGTGGCTCTCAGTAACGGTTCTATTGGATTCGAAAAGAGGTAAAGTATGGTGCCTAATGACTTCGAGCCTATAAGTACAGTTAAGAATCAAGCTTTGTAGCAGCTTATGAGAAGGTGCCCAGAATGTTCTATGATATTTCAACTTGCGGTATAGCATTTGAGAGATACGAAATGGTTTGTGGGATTTGAGGCAACGTGGCCTCGTAGTTCAAGGTCACTCGGAATAAGAGCAGACGGAGTATGTTATGTATTGAAGGGAGTTGGTATTATTCTTAAGGAAATCTAGGATAAGTTGGAAGAAGGTAGATTGATTAGCCATAGTCAAATTGGCAGATTGGTGTCATGGATCAGTTCCTCAGCGTGATCGAGTTGTGCAAGTGATTTGTGACGGTACGTATCAGGCTTGTCAGCTGCCGTAATTGATATTATTCAGAAGCATTCTTATGTTAGGCCTTGTTATGTGTAAGCAGATCCCGGAAGGGTTATGGTGGCTTGGACCGCTACTTATATATTTGCATATTCTATGGTTATGAGAATTCGCCGGTGTATTGCTATGTCCCTCCTGAAGTGAGTTCAGTGAAAAGCTTTTATGTGACGAAGTGTTAACCTATTGGTGGTTCCGAAACTATGATGAGAAAACGAGTTCTATCGTATATTGTCATGTTACGTGCAGCGAGTGGTATGGAATTTGCAGTGAAGAGCAAGGTAGCAGTTCGGTGTTGACAAGGATGTCACAAGCTCGGATGAGCGGGAGAGGAGTTTCGATGTTTAAAGTAAGTTGGTTTTGTCATCAGTGTCACCTGAGATAGGTTGTTTGTAAAAGAGGACTTTGCATCCTGGTTAATTATTCTTGATCGTTTTTCGGCGTTAGTGCGGCCGGTGGTTTGGAGGTACGACCCAGTTATTTGTTATGGTAGGTTGTGGGAGTGTGTCCCGCAGGAAGATCGTATAAGTGAGGCAGGTAGTCACTAGATTGATTAAAGGCTTCAACCAAGTATGAAGGTTGTAATGATATCGTTGATTTGAGAATGTATGCCTGGAGGGCACTCAGTTACTGAGTTGTGGACCGTGGACGAGTACTCCGGTTATGATGGTTGTCCTTGTTTGTTATAAGAAGAAGGAAATTAGTATGGACCTTTGAAAGGTTATTGGCTTAGTTTGATATGATCAGGATCGACTCGAGGTCGGTGGATGGGTCTAAATATGAAATTGGGCTCTATGTCAGGTCAGTTGTGTTCATTTCAGTTATGTGCTCCGTATGGAGTAGTCAGGGTGTTATTTCGTTGCCAAATATTTCATGTAATGATGCGTTGCGCCGTGTGATTTGGGAGACGGCTTGAGAAATTGCTTATGTGTTGAGGATCCACGTACAGATGATGTTATATGAGCAGGATGCTTTTGAGATTTCGAATCGTATTTCGCGCCTTAGTTGTGCTTGGTTTTCGTAGCTTATAGCGCTACATGTTCCCTCAGGGATTGTGACGACCCAAAGGGGTCATCACCAGTTTCCTCATTTATTCCATGCTTCCGAGGCCTTGAAAACCTCATTTTTACTTGCCTCGATTTGCGTGCGCAGTCCGGGCGCGTAGCCGGAAAAGCTTAAATATGAGTTCTGTGTGAAAAATGATGAATTTTGATATTAATATGATTAAAGTTGACTTTGGTCAACATTTTTGTTAAACGGACCCGGGACCCGTGATTGGATGGTCCCGGAGGGTCCGTCGAAAAGTATGGGACTCGGGCATATGCCCGGAGTCGAATTCTGAGGTCCAGAGCCCGAGAAATGAATTTTTCTGTGAAATTATTTTTCTGAAATTTATATGAAAATTTGAAATGAAAATTGATTAAAAGACTGTGGTATCGGGCTCATATTCTGGTTTCGACGCCCGGTACAAGTCTTATATATGGTTTAAGCGCTTTCTGTGAAATTTGGTTGAAATCGGACATCATTTGACGTGTCTCGGATCCAAAAATCTAAAATTTGAAGTTTATGAAGTTTGATGAAAAAGTAATGATTTTGAGGTTTGATTCCTCGTTTTTGATGTTATTTTGGCGATTTAATCGCATGGTTAAGTCCGTAAGATGTTGTCGAGTTAGTGTGTGTGATTGGTTAGGAGCCCCGAGGGCTCGGGAGTGTTTTCGGAGGTTTTCGAGGTAGTTTTGGACTTAGGGAGTTAGCAGATTTTCTGCCATTTTTACACAGGGATTTTCTTCATCGCGTTCGCACTAGCCCTCCCGCGTTCACATAGCCTTGCTCCCTTTTCTCCTTCGCGTTCGCGTTCTGGCCATCGCGATCGCGAAGCTTTGCTGCTTCCTTCAACGCATTCGCGTGTCTCCTCACGCGTTCGCGTAGGCCCAGATCCCAGACCCCAACCATTTACTCTACGCGTTCGCACTCCCCCTGTCGCGAACGCGGTGCTTCCCAGCCCCCCTTTTTTCGCGAACGCGACTCCCATGTCGCGAACACGAAGGACAAATTTGTCCAGCGATTTTAAATACCCAAAACAGAACCCATTTCGGGATTTTTCCCCATTTCACGAAAACCTTTCTTCTCCACAGCCTTGTAACGATCCTTGGAGCATTTCTTCACAAAATATTCTTGGGGAAGTATTGCCTAACTCATTTTCTTCATTTTCTATCATCGTCCAATGAAATCCTAGGCCTAGAACATGTAATCTAGGGTTGAAATTGGGGGAATGGGTAGTGTTAGGGCTTTTCGATTTTCTTGAATTTAGACCTCGTTTTGGGGTCGAATTTGAAAACAAATTGTATATTCGGGCTTGTGGGGGGAATGGGTAACATGGAATTGGTTCGAACATCGTGTTTTGACCAAGCGGGCCCGGGAGCGATTTTGGAATTTTTAGAAGAGAGCTTGGAAATTCATATTTAAGTATTGGGTTTAGTTTGTTTAGCTATTATTAATATTGTAAAGTCATTATTTCATAGATTTGACTGAGTTGGAGCCGAATTCGAGGGGTAAAGCTATACTAGAGGCTTGAGTTGAGTTTGGAGCATTCGAGGTAAGTGTTCGATCTAACTTTGGCTTGAGGGAATAGGAATAGAGTATTATTTGCTAACTGCTAAATGTTGAGTACGGTGTATAGGCATGGTGACGAGTATCTATACACTGGTGTCTAGCATGACCGTGAGTCCTTATTTGTGCTTATTTGGGATCCGGTAGTGACTCTTCCTTGTTAATTGGTGGTTTTTATATGATATGGAAGGAATGAGAAGGAAATATGATTTGTGAACTCCTTGGAGCGTTGGCTCGATTTTTGACCTGATTATAAAGTAAGGAATGAACGTAGTAAAAAGGGATGTGATTATCTCCCCAGCCGGGATGTTTGAACATATTGTTGTTGCTCCCTTGCCGGGATTTAGCTGTTTTGCTTGGTTCTCCCTTGCCAGGATATTTAATGTTGTTTGTCTATCCCCTCGCCCTGTTGTTTGTGATTGTTGTTTGGGTGAGGAAGAGTGATATGCACGAAGGGTCATTCCGTGCTATGATATGAGAGTTATGTGAGGGAAAGCACGAAGGTTGATGCCGTGCACTTTATTTGATTGTTTTGGTGAGTACGAGAGTAAAAGCACGAAGGGTGATGCCGTGCACTTGTCTTTGATTTTCCTGATGTTTTTGCTGATAGTTGAGTTACGTTGTCCTCTACTTCTATTTATTGCTTTTCTTGTTGTTATCGGTTCAAGTGCATTAGTTATCTTATTCCGCTATTACTGAGTTTCTTTATGTTGGCATTTTTCTTTATTGTGTTACTTGTCATTACTTGTTTTCTTCGGTGAGTCATAATTATTGTGTACTTGTTGTCTTATGAATTCGTATAAATTGTTGCGTTGTATGGAGTAAATTTCATTGGAAGAACTGTTGATATTATAAAATGGGATCGTGTGGCACGCCGACCACTTATATATTATAAAATGGGATCGTGTGGCATGCCGACCACTTATATATTGTAAGATGGGATCGTGTGGCACGCCGTCCACGTAATCTGTGTTGGAAGGAACCAGTTGTGATTTTTCCTTATGTACTCCTACCGTTCTATTTTTATCTGTTATCCCCAAAAGCATGTTTTTCCCCTCCCAGTCCTGATTATTATTTTCCGCTGTTATTTTTGTAGTACTTGTACACATATATATATCTGCACAGGTTGATTGGTGGTCCTGTCTAGCCTCGTCACTACTTCGCCGGGGTTAGGCCAGGCACTTACCAGCACATGGGGTCGGTTGTGCTGATGCTACACTTCTGTGCTCTTTTGCACAGATCACGGTACCGGAGCAGCTTTTGGACCACATCAGTAGTTGATTGGGAGCTGGCATCAGTCCAGCGACTTTCGAGGTAGCCTAGCTGGCTTTCGCAGGCCGGGGTCCCTTTCCATGTTTTTAGTTTGTTTTCCTTGTACCGACACAAACATTGGTGTATTTCTATTCTGACTTGTTTTTGGCACTCTTCAGTAGTTCATGAGTTAGCGACACCAGTCTTGGGTAGAGAAATGTTAACTTCCGCAAATTTTTGGGTTTTCAGTTATTTAAGTTCTAAAGACTTCCGCTTTTATATTAACTGTCTCGTTGATCTTTATATTTGTTGATGATGTTAAGAGTAATATTAAATCAATTGGCTTGCCTAGCTCCTGTTAGTAGGTCCCATCACGACTCCCGATGGTGGGAAATCCGGGCCGTGACAAGTTGGTATCAGAGCACTAGGTTACATAGGTCTCGCTACTCACGGACAAACTCGGTAGAGTCCGAGGGATCGGTACGGAGACATCTGTATTTATCCCCAGAGGCTACAGAGTTAGGAAAGTTTCACATTTGGTCTTTCTTGTCGTGCGGTTCTGTTTCTCAAACATCGGTTGAATTTCTACTCTTGTCTTTTCGCGAATGGCGAGGTCATGTTCCGCTCCTTCAGCTGAGCAGCAGCACAGACCAGTGATAGATCGGCTTCGTCTTTGGAGGCTTTGTGGAGGTAAAGGTATTAGAGGTGGAGGCAGAGATGCTAGAGGTGGAGGTAAAGGTATCAGAGGTGGAGATGCAGGTATTGTTCTGGTTTGTGGTAGAGAAGCTTCGGTTTTATTTTGCACCGTATCCGATCGTGCCTAGTGATTCTATCATGGTGGATTTCGACGTTATATTAGGGATAGATTGGTTGTCCCCGTATCATGCTATCTTGGATTGCCATGCCAAGACTGTGACCTTAGCGTTGCCCGATATGCCTCGTTTAGAGTGGAGGGGCACTCCAGGTTATTCTACCCGCAGTGTTATTTCATATGTGAAGGCTCGACGCATGGTCGAGAAGGGGTGTTTAGCTTATCTGGCGTATGTTCGCGATTCCAGCGCAGAGGTCCCTTCTATTGATTCTGTTCCTATTGTTCGAGAGTTTACCGAGGTTTTTCCTTCAGACCTGCCGGGTATGCCACCCGACAGGGATATTG